>NW_007732944.1:71139-88938 GCF_000696425.1 Galeopterus variegatus | reverse complement strand
CTGTTGCTTATGACAGAATACCTGAAACGAGGTAATTTGTAAAGAAATGAAATTTATTTCTTACAGTTTTGGAGACTGGGAAGTCCATGGTCCAGGGCGTGCATCTGGTGAGGGTCCACTTCTGTGTGGGAACTCTCTACAGGGTCCTGTGGTGACACAGGGTATCACATGGTGAGACAATACCATGAGCAAGAGAGCTAACCTTACTTGCTCTCCATATAAAGCCATTGGAACCACACCCATGGCAACATTAAACCATCAACCCCTTACTCCACGAGTGGATCAATCCACTCATGAGGCACAGTCCTCGAGATCCAGTTGCCTCTCAAAGGTCCCAGCTTTCAAATATAATCAGATTTACTACTCTCTTAACACTGTTATGGTGAGGATCAAGTTTCTAACACGTGAACTTTTGGGGGGACACATTTGACCCATAGCATGATAGAAATTTACTTCTTGCATTTGTAAATGTAAAACAGATGTTACCGATCAGCCCACAGCTGTCCCCCAGGTGGTAACTCAGGACCCCAGACTCCTTCATCTTGTGGCTCTACAGGTGTCTTTCAAGACTGTCTTCTCCATCACGATGAATGCACTTGGAGGACTGCACAGTGGGAGGTCTGTGGGACTGGAAGTGGTGCATGTGGTGCCTACTCACGTCACATTGGCCAGCACATGGTGACTTGGTCACAGCCAAGTGCAAGGGAGGCTGGAAATTCCAGTAGACCCAGGAAGCAGAGGGAAGGGAAGACAGGTTTGGTGAAGAGCTGGTCCGTCATTGCCACACCTCTGCAGTCTTTGCTCTTGTTCTGGGAGACTCGAGTATTTATTCAACAGCTATTTACTGAGCACTAATTCCAGGACTGATGGACACCAGGTGGTGCCCCCAGGAGACATGTGGGTGTCCTTAAGGAGCTAAAGGGGAAGATGAATTCAAAAACAATCAAGCAAACAAACAACTAGTTAGAGCAATTGCAAATCATGATAATGGTGTTTTCTAAGAACTCTTAGAGGCCAGTGTGGCTCATGCACAGTGGTCAGGGCTGGGAGTGGCATGAGGGCAGCCTGGAGAGGTAAGCCCAGGCAGACCAAGGCGATGGGCATTTGGACTTTATTCTTGTGAGTTTGTGGTAGTTTCCCATCTTCCGTCTGAGGATAAGGAAAGATGCAGACTTTACTAGACACTTTGGATCTTTCCTCCCATGTCCAGATGAATATTAAAAACTTACATATCTTGTATAGCAACTAGGGGAAAGGAAAATAGCATTCTAAGGCAAAGCAAGTAGAGGTTATCACTGGTGGCTCTGCTGAATAGTTTAACTTGCTCAGTGCAGAAGGGCGGGGAGAAGAGATACTGCCCAATCCCGTAGCCATGGTACCAGAAGCCTCGTGCCTACATGGCAGCCTGATATCCTTCCCCAGTTTTAGTCAAAGCCAGCCTACACAGAGACCCTGGCATCCCTGTAGGTAATTCAGATTCATACCATCCTAGGATTGAAATAAATCTTCAGTGTCATCAATCTCAACCTGTGCCCACCATTTGATGCTTGAATTCCCCCTACAACATCCCCAAAGTGATCACTGAGCCAAAACTGGAATACCTCCAAGTACAAGGAATCCATTTCTCCCAAAGCCACCCCTTTCCACCTTCGGCCAGTGAAGTCATAACATTCATTGTCTTGTTGAGTTGAAATAAACCTCTCTGTAGCCCTCCTTTTGTTCTGTTTCCATTTCTGGTTCTGGACCTTCACATTCAGGTTGTCCTCCTTAGGATGATATATATAATTCTGTCCGTACCTAGGGGATCCATATAATTCACTGTCCACATCATAGCTTTTGAGAATGGAAGGAGAGGGTAACTGGGTGCAGTGCTGGGGGAAGGAGCATGAACCTGGATGATCTGGGCAAACCGGTACATGTCGCCACCCCGTCAGTATTCCTCTACAGTTTGGCAGCCCCGTGCGGCCAGTGAAGTCATAACATTCATTGTCTTGTTGAGTTGAAATAAACCTCTCTGTAGCCCTCTTTTTGTTCTGTTTCCATTTCTGGTTCTGGACCTTCACATTCAGGTTGTCCTCCTTAGGATGATATATATAATTCTGTCAGTACCTAGGGGATCCATATAATTCACTGTCCACATCATAGCTTTTGAGAATGGAAGGAGAGGGTAGCTGGGTGCAGTGCTGGGGGAAGGAGCATGAACCTGGATGATCTGGGCAAACCGGTACATGTCGCCACCCCGTCAGTATTCCTCTACAGTCTGGCAGCCCCCTGGGCTGGGGGAAGGAGCATGAACCTGGATGATCTGGGCAAACCGGTACATGTCGCCACCCCGTCAGTATTCCTCTACAGTTTGGCAGCCCCGTGCCTCCATGTCCAGGTGTGCGAGGCCCTTGTCTGGTACCTGCTCACTTCTGATGACCTGAGGGTCACAGCACCGGGAGAGTCAGGGGTGGCCCGTGGGGCTCAGTGAGTGGGGCCACCTGTTAAAGAGGCTCTGCTCTCTCCCCTAGGGACTTCGTGAAGGCCTTCATCCAGTTTAAGAAGCCCATTGTGGTGGCCATCAACGGGCCTGCCCTGGGCCTGGGTGCTTCCATCCTGCCCCTCTGCGACATCGTGTGGGCCAGTGAGAAGGCCTGGTTTCAGACGCCTTATGCCACCATCCGCCTCACGCCCGCCGGCTGCTCCTCGTACACCTTCCCCCAGATCCTGGGGGTCGCGCTGGTAAGCCTGTCTCTCCCACGGCCTCCCTGTCTGTGTGGATTTGGGTCCTGGCAGACCCTTCCTCTGTCCTGGGTTTAGGGTATAGCTCTTTGTACGGATCAAAATCCGGGGGTGCTGTCAGCCTGAGGCATCTGTTTGAGCTTCCTCAGCCTCTCCAGAGGAGCCAGGACTTTGGCTGGACGGATCTCGGCTCCTCCACGCAGTCAGTGCCAGCTGGAGTGGCCGATCCTGAGAAGATGGCAGAGGTGCCTGTTTATTGAGTACGTGCTCCGTGCCAGGCACTTATCCAGGTGCTTTGCACACGTTGTCTCACTCCTCACAATAGCCTGGTAAGGCCGTGTATTAGGGTAGCCGTGTGCTGTAACAACCCACGGTCTCAGTGGCCCAAACAGCAAAATTTCTATCTCTGGCTGTAGTCCGGCGTGGGTGTGTTTGGTGAGCAGCTGTCTACACTGATGAGGGATCCAGGGGTCTTCTATCTAGGAGATCTCCCTCTCCCTTTGCTTCCAGACAATGAATGGGAAGAGAGAGCCTGGAGGATCACCTGGGAGGTCCCTGGTGGGGCATCTTCACTCCACTCACGTGTCATTGGCCACAACTCAGTTGTGTTGTGGAGGCTGGGAAATGTTATCAAGCTGCATGTCCAGGAATAAGAAGGAAAGGACCAGGTGATCACAAGGCAGGCTCCACCCATGTGGAAACCGTTGATTCCCATCCTACAGATGGAAAGTTAAACTCAGACACGACAAGGAACTCGCCATTTCTCCAGGTGGTCAGCAGGCAGAGCGGGTTCCATGGAGGTGGGGGGTCTGCTGTAGGCTGCGGTCAGACTCTGCACTAACAGCAGGTCTGGCGGGGGAGTCATAAAAGAGCTGGTACTTGGAAAGCACTCCCTGTGTGCCAGGGCTGGAATGCCATTAACTCAGTCCATCCTTACCACAGCCCTGTGAGGTGGGACAGTCGTCATCCCTGTCTGGCAGATGTGGAGACTCAGGCTCAGAGAGGTTAAGTGAGTTGTCTGCAGTCGCACCGTGGTAGTGGCGGTTGTGGGATTTGAACACCAGCTGTCTGATTTCACAGCCTGGGCTCTTCACCCAGCATGTTATAAAGTAGAACCTGCATCTGAGGAGTGAGTCTGAGATTAGCACCGCCAGGACCAGGGCGCAGTTCAGAAAGTGTCCAAGTAGTTGTATGAGGTGGTGTTATGCTTTGTCTGGCTTCCTCTGATGGCTCATGGGCCCTCAGATCAGCCTCTGCTGATATTAGCCACAAACTCTCAACTCCACTCTAGTGGGTTAATCCTCATCTCCTAAGCGCAGGTCTGAGCTGGGATCTCAGAAGGTTCTCGGGGAGTCCCCTCCTCCCCACTTATCAGCCGGGCTTCTCCACACCCTCCCGTCAAATACTTCCTGAGAATCTGCAAGGTGCCAGGCACTCCCCCTCCCACCAGGGACACAGGGGTGGACAAGAGGGATGAGTCCTGCTCCTGGGTCTCCTGCTCCCCAACTCCATGTCTTAAATAGCGGTCCCACCTTGTACAGGTAGGGCCCCTCTGGGGAGGTGACATTTTAACATGGCCTTGAGCGTTCCAGGCAGAGGAGACTGAGTGGGGAGTGAGGCTGGAAGGCCTTGGATGAAAGGTGGTTGGTGTGGCCTGTGCCTGGCAAGGATGGTGGGGATGGAGCCTTAAGTTCTGTCTTCAGAGAGGGCACTGGAGGGACAGTGTCAGCGGTGGCCATGAAAACTTCTGGTATGAAAAGAGGCCTTGCCCTGTGCCTTGCGCCTGCCAAGGAGTAGCTCAAGGTGGATCCGAATCCAAATTCATGGGAGGAGATATGGCTACCTGCGGCTTCTCCAGTGAGCCTCGCTTTCCTTTCGGGGTGTGGAAGATGCCATTCTATTCTCAGTGACCCCTGGTGTGGAAAGGTCTGGAACCTGTCGTGACTTTAGCTTTCCTAAGGATTTTGCGCTACTTGAATTTGTTTTTTCTGTTGTTGAAATCTCAACTTTCCTGCCCATTAACCCGCTTCTCGCTGGAGGTGGTTGGTCGCTGATTTCCATCTCCTTATTCCAAGTTCTTTTCCGAAGTCCTTGCATGTTTTCATAAGAGTTTGCCTTCGGGGCAAAGTGAGGCATCCTGAAGTTCTTGTCTGCACCTGCCCCAAGGGCTCAGGACAATGGCTGTGTTTGAACAGGAAAGTATTGTGGAGGACAAAGGGGTGTAGTCTCAACTGAGCTGCGCCTGTAGAGGGTGGGGTGGGCAGACTTGTACCTTTCACTCCTCCAAACCAGGGGCTCTGGGTTCTGAAGTCTGAGCACCCACATATGTGAGTGTAGGTGGTCTCACCTAGTTTTAAAGAAAAACCCTGCCATTGTGTGTTGCAGGGGACACCATGAGCCCCTGTGTGTTAAACCCAGTGGCCTGTTGTCAGCCCTGTGTTGTCATCCTGCTCTACTGGGATGGATGCTGCTGGAAACTCCTTCCTTCACCCTCTTGTTTCTCAAATTCTCAAGCACCACATGGCCTGAGGTTTCCTTGACACCCCCGTACTTTCTTACAAAGCCTTTGTTGGGTCACCTGGATTGAGTTTGAGCTCCTCAGCATAGCTCGACGTCTTTCATGACCCAGATCTTTTTGCTACTTTTTCTGTTTGATTTCTTGCCTCAACATTCATATGCCAGCAACTCTAAAATGTTTGTGGTTCCCTGGGCACACTGCTACTTCTCACCTCTGAACCCTGCTCAGTTCTGTCCTCAAGGCCAGGAACACCTCCTTCTCTAGCCCTCCCTTTGTCCTGATAACTCCCGAGGCCTCGCAAGCTCAGCTCGGGCTCCATCTCCTCTCCTATCCCCAGCAGACTGATTTCAGTGCCCCCTCTGCACTCTGGATTTCTGGGATCCTCCTTCTGTCTCTCCTGCCCCAGACTGAGGTCCTTGGGGCAGAACCTTTTAAATGGGAGGTTTACCTCAGACTTAGACACTCACTAAAGAATTGCTGCTACCGAGTGTTTGCACAGGAATGGCTGCTAGTTTTTGATAATTTCTGTTGTCTCTTTAATACTTTCCATTCTGAAAAATGTGTTCTCTGTTTCGTGTTTTACACCAAAACCTCATGGGCACTCTGATTACAAAGGACTGAGCGGGTTATCTCAGCGAGGTCTTCAAGCCTGCGTTGACCACCTACTATATGCCAGACACTGTGTAAGGTGCTTTCACACATGATGATATTCTGTGGGGTGCAGAGGTAGCCCGGGTCACGAGAGTGCAGAGGCTGCTTTCTGCCCCTCACGACCAGACAGTGCCTGTGCCCAGCCCTGGGCCACTGGGAGAGCTGCACCTCTCTGCCTTGGTATTGCTCTTCTAGACATCTGCAAAGCCAGGTTGTATTGTCCTCCATCTTGCAGATGAAGAAACCGAGGCCCAGAGAGTTAAGGGGACATGCTAGTAGGCGTCCCCTTCTTTCAGCCAGCGAACCCCACTGAGCTCTCCATGGGCAGCAGGTGTCACCTAACAAAGATGAGTGGGGTGCAGAGGTAGCCCGGGTCACGAGAGTGCAGAGGCTGCTTTCTGCCCCTCACGACCGGACAGTGCCTGTGCCCAGCCCTGGGCCACTGGGAGAGCTGCACCTCTCTGCCTTGGTATTGTGGTATTATTTAGGACCTTTTTGGTTGCCAGTGATGGACACACTTTAACTGGCTTAATTAAAAAACAAACAAACAATAAAACCCCAGAACTTAGTAGTTCCCTTAATTGGAAAGTCCAAAAAGTGGAACTTCCCTACGGAGATGGGGCCCAGGAATTCAAGAGCTGTTAGGATTCTCTTTCTCTCTCTCTCCCCATTTCTCCTTTCCTTGTGGACCCAGCTGTCCACTGACTAGGAATGTGGCCTTGAGTGGCCCCTGGGCTCACTGACATTAGCCTACAACCAGAGAGGAAGAAAGAGTCTTCCCTATCCCCTGCAGTTGGAAACCTCACGGAAGATCTCTATTATCTAGGGTGGATCACCTCTTCATACCTGGACCTGTTGTCATGGCCAGGATATCAGCACTGAAATGTACCAGCCCACAACACATGCCCTCCCCATGGGTCTGCCACCAGATGTGGGGAGGGGTACTGTGCAGACAAAGCCACAGTAAATACATGGCTCCTGTTGAGAATGTGATGAAAGTTGTGGACCCTCTGCTCAGAAAAGTGCACAGAGAGGCAAAAGTTTGCATGCAGTTCCCAAAGCTTATCCGACCCCAGGCTAAGAGTCATGTGCTTGAAAGCAGTGATGGTTGCCTGTGGCAAGCTCAGGACTCACTAACAAACATAGCGGAGTTCTGGGCCCTCAGCCTTCCCCTGCCTTTGCTTTTTCAGGCCAATGAGATGCTGTTCTGCGGGCGGAAGCTCACTGCCCAGGAGGCATGCAGCAGAGGACTGGTGTCCCAGGTATTCTGGCCCACCACGTTCAGCCAGGAGGTCATGTTGCGGGTCAAGGAGATGGCATCCTGCAGTGCTGTGGTGAGTTCCTGCATCTCCCCTGTGCTTGTCCTTGCAATAGACCCATCTTACAGATGAGGACAGTGAGGAACTAATTGACTTGCCAGAGATCATGCAGGGAGTAAACAAAAGGCCCTGTGCAATTTGATAAATGCCTCCTCTCTGTATTGAGAGCTTAAATCAGAGGGAGACAGTCAGCATTATTACATAGCCTCTGTCATCTCTGGTTGGATAAACCTCACGGAGAGACTTACTCTCCGGGGTAGAGTGCACTGCTTTAAAAGGCAGGCAAGGACAAAGCGTATCAAAGGAGCCCAGAGATGAGCAGGGAGGGCAGCACACACTGCCCTGTATTTCGTTTCTTCTCCCAGTGCTTGGTTTACATGCTTGCACAGGTAAACATTACCGTTTGACTCTGAAGACACACTGAAAAATAGATAAATAAATCACACTTCTGCAGAGGCACCAGTTTTTAATTAAGTGTTGATTTTATCTCATCACCGTCACTCTGAGCTTGGTAGAGGAACATCCTGTGGAAAGGTGGAGAAAATGCCACTCCTGGAGCCACAGGGCCAGTTCTGGAGCTGAGAAAGGCACTTTGGGAGAGTAAGGCCCCCAGGATTCTCTCTGTGCTTCAGAAACAGGGAGCCAGACCCCTGACCCTCTGTTCCTTCTCCCTCTCTGCCTGTACCCGCACCCAGCTGTCTGGATTCTCCTGATTGGCCTCCTCAGGGGTTTACTGGGCACCTACTGTATGTAAGCCCTGTTCTGTGGAAGCTTAACTACTGGTGATGATGGGGTGTGATGGTTTCCCCGTTGCTGGTGAACATTCATCTGGGCCATGTGCTTTGCTAATCTCTCTATATGTATTCATTTTTTATTGTCCTGAGGACTTGGGTGACCAACTCATCTCACTTTGCCTGAGATTCTCCTGGGTTTGGTATTGAAAATCCTGCACCCCGGGAAACCCCATAGTTCCAGGCAAACAGGGTTGATTCATTTCCCAAGGGTCTGCTTCACAGAGAGGCAGGTAGAAATTCTAAGCAGGGCAATCCACAGGGCGTTTAGGCAGCGGTTCATGATCAGTGAGAGACAGTAAGACTGAGGAGGAAGCAGGAAGCCAGGCCTGGAAGCTACAGTGGGAAGTGTGTTCTGTGTTCTGTGAGCAGTGGGCTCAGGTGAATCCAGCTGTTGAAAAGACTCCTATCCATAGGTGTGAATTCAGGAGCTTTGGGGTGATTTCTTGAGAAAGGAATCTACTCCAACAGAAGCCCACGGCCTCTGGGAGATGGTGTTCTTAGGAGAGATTCCTGGGAGGAAAGAAGCCCTCTGGGTCTTCCAGCCCTTTCCCACCACCCTATAGCCTCCCGCCCAAGCTGGGGAATAGAGTCATAGCCCTTTCCAGCCTGCTAGTGCCAGGAAGCGCTCTTCTTGCTTTTTTTCTGTTTGAAAGTGTTTGGGGGAGAGTGGGAACCTAAGCCTTGCTGTCAGCAGTGGCTGGGGTAGGCCGGCGCAGGGATGCTCGAAGGCCTCACGTCGGCCCTGCCTCTGCCAGAGGATCAGCCGGACCTTGGTTCTCCAGCTGCAGCCACCACAAGCAGCCAGGCACCCTGGGCTGCATTATCTCCTTGAGCTCTGGGTTCTTCACCCGTAGTATGGGGAGGCAAACACCACCTACCTGCAGAGTTGTCATGAGGAGTACCTGAAAGGATTCAGGACAAGTGTTTCTCATAGAGACTGTTGGTTAATGGTGGTCATAGTGGCTTTGGTATTATTACTACTGTTACTACAATTATTATTTCTCATTGCTATGATTATTATTATTCATGGCTGCAATTAGTATTGCTGTGGTTACTGCAGTTATTATTACTGACTACTGTGATGATTCCCACCATTATTACTATGATTATTTTTGCTTATTACTATGATTATTCTTACCGTAATTACTATGATTATTGTTACAATGAATATTATTGGTATGATTCTGCCAAGTATTATTTGTTGCTATGATTATTATTTCTTGTTATTAAAATTACTATTACAATGATTATTGCCATTATTATTCATTACAATTACTATGATTGCTTCAATTATTATTACTCATCACTGTGATTATTATGATAAGGATTGCTACAATTACTACTTGTTACTACAGTGATTACTCCCACTGTTACTACTGCTCTTACTACTAAGCCTGGACAAGGGGCATTGCTGTTGGGGTGGGTCTGATGGATACTGTGACAACCATTAGTTCATTTCCTTATCTCATTCTGTGTTCTCAGTGATCCTTGAGTTAGGTGTTATTATTTATTTCAGACAATGGAAATGAGGCATGAGGAGGTTAAAGCAGTGTTTCCCAAACTTTTTTTTGATACCTATAGAAAATGGCACCTTGTTTATGTCACCCTTCGGTAAAAGACAAGGCCCTTGTGGTCTGGGGTAACATGGGCTCCACTGAGTCATTGTAGGGACTGAAGCTCAACATCTGACACACCTGGAATGCATTCAGGGCTGCGCTGGAAACATGGAACCAGGAAGTCCAGGCTAAAGGGGCTGCTTCCTCTGCCTTTGAACATTGGAAGGTTGAGTGGTGCCTCATAGACCAAGTACAGTTCTGGAACAAAGTCCCCGATGCCCAGCTAACGAGGCTTGTGCCTTTCCCTTCAGGTGTTAGAGGAGTCCAAATGCCTCGTCCGGAGCTTCCTGAAATCAGTGCTTGAAGATGTGAACGAGAAAGAATGCGTCATGCTCAAGCAACTCTGGAGCTCCTCCAAAGGCCTGGATTCCCTGTTCAGCTACCTGCAGGACAAGATTTACGAAGTCTGAAGGCCCCAGCTCACCTGCACCCGTGCTCAAGGGCGCCTGACTTCCAGCTCCGCCCTGTTTCGGAAATTGGAGCACAGTGCCTGTTCCGGCCAAGGAGTTTATCTAGGTGTCTCTTTATACCTAGGGTTGTGTCCATTCCCTCGTGTCCTTTGGTTGCTCTTCATTGGTTTGATTTTGTGTAACAGATGGGAAATGTGGCATACTTGGCCTCCCCCATGTCCCCACCCCGGCTGGCCAGAGGACTCTTGAGGGCTGTATCTTCCCAGGGTCCTGCTGGCCTTTCCCTACTTGCTGAAATGCACCATTGTGGTCCAGGAAGGGGAAGACCTCTTTCCCCCATCCTTCTGACTCAGGCTGTGTCTACACAGTGCCTCTGATTTGGAGATGTGGCTGTCATGGCTCTCTCTGGTTAGGTTCAAGATCATTTGCCAAGGGATGATCCATCCTGGGGAATTTCCAGACCAATGAGCAAAATGTTTGTGTAGACCCGGCTTCAGTCTCCTCTCCTACAAATCTGTGTGACTATCAGGGCTTGGTCTTAAAACCCAATTGAGTGATTTACAAACCCAGATATTGTACATTTAGAAATGTTTTGTTAAATATATATTTTTAAAACAATGTAAGTGGAAATTCTGATAATTTATGTGTATTATATGTAAAGCTAGTTTTGCAAAAACAAGAACTACTAGGAAAACGTTTTTTTCTTTAATCGGACTTATTTTATTTATTTATTTTTGCTTATATATTATGATGTCTGTTGTTCACACAGATACTATTTTCATACTGCCCTGGACCAAATCCCATACAAGGTTTGTGCCATGTGGTGCATTCTAGCAATGAACCACGTAGAAATAAAAGTCAGAGAGATGAAAACGGAAGGATATCTGTGGGTAAAAAGGTTATTTCTGTACCAGATCTTCTACTTGTAAAATGGTTCTCAGCCGTAATAATATAATATTAGTTCTTTAGGCTTGTTCTTAGAAGAAATCAGGGAAGAGTTTTCTCTTCCTTCTGCTGTCTTTAAAAAGATCCCTCTCAGCCTGAGTGGTCCTGAAACAGACCCAGCAATCCCTAATTGTGTGACGTCAGGAAGGAGTGGGGAATAGGCCCTACCTGGGGATTGCAAAGAAAAGTAAGACTTTTCTTTGGGTAAAATGACTGAGCTTGGGTTTTTGAGTCCATTTCTTCCATGTAGGCAGCGATTTCTGGTTTTGGCCTCCGAGGGAGGTGGGGATGGGGTCCCTTTCTGCTGAGCTATCTGCAGAGGGTCTGAACCTTTTTGCCTCCAGGAGCCCAAATCCTTTTTCTAATGGTTTACTCACATACAGGGAGCAATAGCAAGGGATGAGGTCTCCTTGCTCCAGTGCCCCTAAGCTGCAGGGGGGACTCTAGCAGCTGCATTTAGACCATCCAACTAAAGTCCCTGGATCAGCTGTGGGGAGGGAAGAGTTCTGGTTTTGGTTGGTGAGGAGAAAAGTCTAAACATCAAGTTTACAGAAGAGAAATGAAAGAGTGTGTTCTGCATGAGGCTCAAACCTGTCATGGGTCAAGCACCCAGAGAAAGTTAGGATCGCAGTGGCAAGAGTTTTCCATTTTTCTCACAGCCCCTGAGTACTCCCAGAGGTCCTTTCCTCTCCCCTTCTCCTTTCCCGTTAGCCACCAGCTCTTGGCCCTTCCTTGGAGAGGGTGGACTGAAGCAGTAAAGGTTGGGCACAGCTGGTGGAGGAGAGGCGGGCTGAGAAGAGGGAGAGTCATGGTTACAGTTCTCTATCTCTCTTTGGTCCTTTGTCTTCTCCTACAGGTGAGCAGGTGCACTGGGCAAGGCAGGTGGAGGGGATTCATGGTCCTGACCTTTGGGTTTCAAAGAACAGGTTGAGTGTCTACGCTAGAGCTAGAGATATGGTCCTTTGAATAGTGAATCTCAACTTTGTATGGACTATTGCTCTTTAAGATGGCCTTGGTTCCCTCTACAGAAAGCCTCTCTCCTTTAGAGTTCAAGAGGGTCAGGAAGGAGAGGAAACTTCTCCTCGTCTCCTCCTTTCTCCTCCAGCCTGTGCCATCTTGGCCATGGCTACCATGGAATGACGTCCTGGGCCCTCACCCCTTTGTCCATGTAGGATGCTGTAGGAACTGCAGACCTATACTGCAGGGAATTACTGCAGGGAAACACCTGCATTTGCCCAAATGCCTGTTGCCACTTTTCTGCTTGTCTTTTTCTCCTCCTTTGCGAAAGGAACTGTATGCGTTCTTGAAGCCCTTTGACAACCCTCATTCACATATATTGCGCAGACTATCCCTTCACCATTGCTAAATCCTCTATAGAAAGAGCCACTTGTTTTCTGTTTGTTCTGGGCAGTTATGTTGAACATCTGTAGAAGCAGAGTTGGGATTCTTGTTGGAAAAGGAAGGGGATGTTTAGAAATTCCTTTAGATCAATGCCCACCTTTGTTCCCTGCTGAGAGAACCAGAAATGTTTTAGCTTGAGACATATCACCAAATCCAAACCTCTGAACGTTTCAAGGATCTCTAATGACTGCGGTAGGAAGGTGAAACCATTTCTCAGGTGGAATTCATGCCATTAATTTGTATGTTCTGGGTGTACCAGGGGGTGTTTGAAAGACACGTTATGTTTTGGTGGTTTGCATATAGTCTGTTCAAAGAGAGTGTTCCACCAGTTGAGCAGAAAGTGGTGAAATCTGTTTGCTTCAGGGTAGGCTGAACCACTGAATTTGTCCCTTTCTGGATCATTGTTTTGACAATGTATAGGTGAAGTCCGGGTAACTTACAGCAAATTGATCCAGGGTGGACTATCTCAGACCTATGGTTGTGTCAGGGTTGATCCTAACAGCTTTCTCCAGCTAGGGCTTGGATTTCATTTTTTTTTTTCCTTTTTGTCTTTTTCCGTGTCCGGCAACGGATCGCAACCCTCAGTGTCACCCCCGTACCAGACTGGGACCAGCAATGGGATCGCAACCCTCGGCATTGCTCCCGCACCTCGCTCAGCCAGTGAGCGGGAACCGGTCTGTATGTGGGATCCGAACCCTCGGCGGGAGCGCCGCCATGCTTCCCAAGCGGCGCACTACAGCAGTGTGCCACCGGGCCGGCCCATTGGATTTCATTTTTTATCTTTGACCCCAGTGCTCTATTCTCCACCAATGAGATCCTCTTCTTTTTCTCTTTACCCTGCTCTGCTCCCACCCCACCCCTTATCCGTCACTCCCTAGAACCCGGGCAGGTCTTTGAGGAATTGTGGTTGTTCTTGGCAGCCCTGTTGCAGAATTCCTTTGGGTCTGGAAGAACAGCTATTGGTGGGAAGTTGAGGGTTCCTCTTCAGCCAGGGACCTGCTCCCGGCCATCCTATTAGCCATGCATTAGAACTTTCCTTCCCTCTCTGTCCCAACCCCTGATGAAAGTTAACTCCCAGCATCTTGTAGTGGAATCACTTGAGTTAACAGCCCTGTTCCAAGAGGACTCTTTGCAGAACTTGTGTTAAGGTGGTTAGACCTCTTCAACATTTGGAAGCCACAGCCTAATATTAAGGGACATGTCCTTTACAGCTTTGAAATGTCTGTGGGTAAAAAACATCAAAATTACTTGCTAAGAATGAAGTTGGATAACTATGAGAAGGTGGTAGAGAATTAATTTAAAATATTATTCTTGTTTGGTATAGTTAAACTAGGAAATGTTCTCTCTGAAGCATGAAAATATGTTTTTCCATATGAAGTTGAGTATGATGGAAGAATAATCACAATAGACTTTGAACAATGCAATTGTATCTTTGAATATCCACATTTAAAAATAGCCTTGACCGAATGCTGAATTGCATTTCCCATTATTGTTGGTTCAAAAAAAATTTTGTAAACTTTTTTTAATTTGGAATTTAGTCACATTCACGCAATTTTCCAATCTAGTTTCTGTGGAAATTTTTTTATCAAAGAGAAACAAATAGAAACATCTTCAAATCTTCCTAAGTGAATATTTAAAATGCAGAATTGCTTCTGTTCGGTGTTTCTGTATTCAGATACTTAGATCTGTTGTATATATTAGTCTAGACACTCTCACTAATATACACAGTATTTAAGACTCTAAGTGAGATTTCTTAAGTATTTTATTTTATTCTCTGTAAATGGTTTTGTATAATCTTTAAAAATCTACACTTTGCCTTTGTAGATATTTAAGGGAAACCATTTGGGCGTTGTCTTGCATGTATATTTTTGTTGTAGATATGTGTTGCTTAGTTATTTCTGCAAATTTTGGTTGAAATGCTTACAGACTTTAATACAGTATATATTTTCAGAATATAAACTTTTATATTTCTGTGGTAAGTTAGGATATGCGTTTTAGGCAATCTTTTCCATTAATATCACTTGTTCTTTCAAAAAACAGCATACTGGTTTGGTGCCAATGTTTCTTTTTTTTCATTAGAATCTAATGCTCTTATATTATTAGAGAGCAGACTAATTTTCTTTCTCTCGAAGCAATTGAGTTCAAAATATGATTTGAAAATGTACTGAATTTGTGAATAAGCCTTACCATTAGGATCAGTAAATTTTTCAACCTTTGCAACTACATTTGTAGTTTAAGATCTCCCTGTAAGTTCTCACTGTGTGGCATTTGATGGAGTTTGTGAAAAGAGCCTTAAGCTTGTTGCAAAAAATAAATAAAAGGGTAATACGGGTTGTTTCCTCCATGCAGCGTAAGCCATGTTGGTGGACTCAATGTAGTCTGTAATTCATGGCTAATCTGAAGAGTTTTGTTGGGTTGATGAAGAGCCTTAAGCTTGTTGCAAAAAATAAATAAAAGGGTAATACGGGTTGTTTCCTCCATGCAACGTAAGCCATGTTGGTGGACTCAATGTAGTCTGTAATTCATGGCTAATCTGAAGAGTTTTGTTGGGTTGATGACGGCAGGGACCAAATGGACACCTTGGTGATTGTCTTTGGCCATAAGAATGGACCAAGGACTGGTTTTCCAGAGCCACCTTCATACTATTCACATGTTTTAGACACGGTCATAGGGAGGGCTGCTGGTTTCTCATTTGTTTTGAACAAATGGCATTTCCTGCTCCTGACCCTGGCGGTTGGCCCCAGGGTCCTTGGGGATGACTTGGAAACGTCCAGTCTGGCCGAGGTCAGCCCTCCTAAGAGATGTTAACAAAGTTTACATTTGAGTCTTTCTTACTGTGTAGACAATCTGAAGTCAATGTTAGTTACACAATCAGCATTCCCATGTGTCCTCAGTGTCTTATCAATGAACTATGTGTGTCAAGCCATACTAAACTGGAGTTCAGCAGGGCAAAGGCAAGCTAGATGTAGAACATACTCATCAGCTGAGTTAGTCTGTCCAGGGCTGTCTTGATGCAGCCTGAGTCATGGAGTACAATGGCAGTGGACCCACTGTGTCCAGGATCTAACAAAATCAATTGGAATTTGGACTTTTAAAAAAAATTGCTTTTGGTTGACCACACTTCAGTAGTCCAGGGCTATAGTATGGCTAAAGTCAAGTTATTTGGTTAATCTCTGGTAAGTGTTCCTAAAGACAACTTATCAGCAATTAGGATGGAGCTTTGCTTCAAATTTTTGCAAAGCATGTGACAGAAAAATCAACATCTATTTTTAAGGTTCAGCTCTGACATCTCTGGATTAACCTTACCTTATTGGCCTAACATCTGGCCTGATGCTGGAGCTCATTAATTTGACTCCAGGATGATTGGAGGGTGTAGAGTTTTCCGTCTAGTATTTAATTTGTCCCTGTGCCATTAGTCCCAGCTTGAAGTCATTTGCCAATGTCTGTGTTAACAGGATTGTGACAATATTGCCTTTCATAAAACCAAGGACCAAAGAATTCCATTATTCCAACAAAGCACGGGTTTCATAGATTGTGGGCACATTTAGAAGAGATGTGCATTCTTGGTGGCAAAGAGAAGCCGCTCACTTCCACAAACCTCATGCTCCCCCTGGCTGGCCATACAGAGGGATTAACTGTCACATTGAAAAGGCTCTGAAAGATGAGTTTCTAAGATTGAAACTCACTATCTCAGGTGGGTGTTTCTGCTGTGTGGTCCCAAGCCTTTATCCATATCATAAAAAGTGGAGGTCTGGCATTCTTTCAGGTTATCTGACCAGTGTAGACTCCTCCATCTGAATATGAACCTCCATTTGAGTTTTGCAGATGTCTACACTGAGCAGTGGAATCCTGCAGTTGCCAAATTTCCACCTCCTTTTGTTCTGCACACACCCATTCCAAGTCCTGTTTGGCGTGAGAAGGATTTTCTTTGGTTCTCACACCAGGTGATGCTCCATTCTCATTCATGATGAGTTATTGATCCATTAACCAGCTGTGAAATGATTGATGGTGAAGAAGTTGTATTCTATTGGTAAGGCTTATTACCAAACTTCTGATATGAAGCAGGCTACCAAAAACTTATCCAGCCCACCCTGGGAGTGTTTGGATTTGATCGTGGATGTAGCACACACACCAAAATCCACCAAGACCTTTGCAAAATTAGGCTACTTGTTTTATTTTGCCAGATTATCATGGGAGAGTCTTTACCTAGTTCTGAATATTTGTAAGTATGAGTACTTCATAGGATTATAGAGCAGGTACAACTGACCCTTTCTCACCACATTGTAAATATTTCCTGAGACTGGGTACAGTACTGAGGGATAATAAACTTCTGATTTATCAAATGCTGACTGTCTAGAGCAAATTGTACACTCTCTTTGTGAATGGTCCTGTAACGTGTATGAACACATTTCTGGGTGCCTTAGAAGTTGTATTTTTCATGTGTGCTAATATGCAGTATTTATACATTGTGAGAAGCTGCTTTGAATAAAAAGGTTGAAATTTCATCTCCATTTGCTTGTGTTCTCCATTTTGCAGTCTACACATAAAGTTCATGTACAAGTTCTGTAGTTTCTGAACAGAGAAGTTTCTGAGGCCTCCTGGGGGTTGAGACATCTGATGTTTCTAGGTTGTGTCTGGGTTCCTGGGAAGCATAGGCACCTGGAACCCCCACCCAGGTCTATTTTGAGGCTCCAGTTATTCAGAAAGGCAATCACTGGGTGGGGGCAGCAGCTTGAGACCAGAGGACCTCAGAACCAGGGAGCACAGAAGTGATTTTTCACGGGGTTGACATCAACATCAACATTTACCCCTTCTGCGACATACCCAGAATGTTTCCTTGTACCAGGGGCTCCCTCCACACTAAACTTTCACAGAGCTTGATCTTGTACAATTCCAGTTGCCACACGTGGCTAACAGTGATATTTGTCACTATGGACTTATGCAAAGTTCTTTCACATACATGATCTCATTGTTTTAATCACCACAACATGGCTCTTAGGAGAAGTACACTGATGAGGACCCTGGGCTTCCAGGGTCTGGCCTCGGAAACATTGTGGGGGCTGCAGGAAAAAGGAACAGGAAATCTTTCAGGGGTTTGTGGTAACAGCATTCTGGGAAAGGGCTTTGCACAAGGTCACCCATATTTCCGTGCACTCATCCTTCTATCTGTCTATCATTCATCCATCCATTGATCCATGCATGTATCCATCCATCCAGTCTTCCACCTGTTCCACAACTGTTATTGAGCTCTGTGCTCTGTCTCAGGACCTGCACAGGTGTGGGGATGTGTGGAGATCAGTTAATCCCAGCCATAAATGAGCTTGGAGTCCAGTGATGTGAGAAAGGAGGGTAATAGTGGACTTGAAATCATGACTCTCAAAATGTCCACAACGTGGTACTGGAGAGAACACCTTACACAAC
>NW_007732944.1:70059-71094 GCF_000696425.1 Galeopterus variegatus | reverse complement strand
ATTGAGCTCTGTGCTCTGTCTCAGGACCTGCACAGGTGTGGGGATGTGTGGAGATCAGTTAGTCCCAGCCATAAATGAGCTTGGAGTCCAGTGATGTGAGAAAGGAGGGTAATAGTGGCCTTGAAATCATGACTCTCAAAATGTCCACAACGTGGTACTGGAGAGAACACCTTACACAACCATGAACTTCCTCGGAGTCTAGAAAATACTGCAACATTAATGGCTCATATTCTGTCAAGTCGTCCTTCAGTCTGTGTGGGTCAGCCCACCTTGGGTGGAGCCCAGGGTTTTCCCTTGCTGGCCTCCCTTTCTTTTTTTCTTTCTCGGTGTCATCATTATCATCATTGTCATTGTTGTTTGGTGTGCCTCTTTGCCCTTTCTCTAAGGTCCTGACTCCATCCTAAGTAGTCAAGGTCAAACCTAGAGAGTCCTTTTGCTCCTAGCTTCTTATGGTCCTTCCAGGAGACTGGACAAGGCCTTTTGGGTGTTTCAGAGTGTAATATCTAGAGGACAAACCCTCCTTATTACGATTGTGTCTCATAGGCTAACTTTGATGTAATATTATGCTGAAAGAGCCCCTTCCCCAATAGGGAGAAGGAAAGTAAGGAACAAAGAGAGTCAGGTGGGGTGAGACTCCCCTCCCAGATATATCAACAGTTAAATGGTTAACCAGTATACTGAATTAGAAGTAATGGAATGTAATCACAAAAGCAACCTTATTTTGCCTCTCATTGTCCCTTTTAGTCTGCTTGATTGGAGTGGTCCTCCCCTAACCGTGGATGCGCTTCAGGATCTTTTGGTCATTCATAGGTAATAGTTCCCAGCAGTCACAAACACAGTCTTAATTCAATAATCAAAAATGACCATGTTCTGTTTAAGAATGATTGCTCCAACTTCATTCAAGATTAAGCCCACCCCTCCTCACTGATCCTTGCTGCCCTTTCTGGTTGGATTGGGGAGAGTAGGAAAGATCTTACACTGCTGGTAACTGCTGTCAGATGGGGCTTTGCATTCTTTGGGCCTCACAAGTGTTTC
>NW_007732944.1:67576-68571 GCF_000696425.1 Galeopterus variegatus | reverse complement strand
TGTGTGTCTTGGTGGGATTTTCTGCAAAGAAATCCTCCTTACAGACCCTTCTTAATAAATGTTAGATATACAAATTACATCTAGAAATAATTCAGGCTCTTGCAACTGGTGATTTCAACATGTTGGTGATTCTGCATATGAGAGACATGCCTTAGGGCTTTGTGAGTTGTGACAAAGACTCGAGCTTTCACTCCAAGTGAGGTGGGAGCCCCTGGAGGGTGCGGAGAGGGGTGGCCTGAACTGACTGGTGCTTTCACAGATTTGCTCCATGGCAGTAGGTGAAAGCTGGGTGGGGACAGAAGCAAGGACACCAACAGGAGACTTAGAATTGTCCATCTGCACCTCATCAGAAAGCCCCAGTCAGGGACGTGCTGGTTGAGGTGGTGAGAAGGAGCAAAATCCTGAGTCTATTGGGAAGACAGATCAAGATTTGCAGGTGGATTGGTTGAGGGGTCAGAGTGAGAGGGGTCAAGGGTGAGCCTGGGGCAGGGGGCCTGGGCAACTGGAAAGCTGGAATCGCCTCTAACTGAGGCAGGGATGGCTCTGGGATCCAGGGGAGCGGGTCTGGGTGGGAGCGCCAGGAGTCCAGCTGAGACCTGGGATCACAGGCACTGGGTGTTTGGCTGGGCTCAGCCTTTGGGGATAACAACTGCCTCTAGGGCTTTTTTGAATAATTAAAAGAGATTAGCATGTGCACACACAGGTATATATGTGTCTGTATGTATATGTGAGATTTTGTATATATGAAATGTATTTAAATATATAAATGGCATTGAAATATAAAATTAGATTATATATAGTATATAAAACAGTTTTTGGCATGCACCGATTTTTAGTGACTGAATGAAATTTGCCTATGAGATTTATATATATGAACGAGTATATATTGTATTTTGAATAGCTGCTGACAAATAGTTACTGTTTAATGGTTAAAATAAATTTTATTTTATTTTTTATTTATTTATTTTTTTTCCTTTTTGTCTTTTTTCGTGTCC
>NW_007732944.1:61263-66699 GCF_000696425.1 Galeopterus variegatus | reverse complement strand
CATAAGTTAGATTACATATGACATTTTTGTATATAATTTTTGGACCAGTTGTTGGCACATACTCACTAATGATTTAATGTGATTTACATATATATATGTATAGATATTCGCAGGTGAGGTTTTATGTATAGGAGATTTATAGAAATATATGAAATCTGTATATATTTAAATGAGGTACATACATATATACATGAGATTTTATCTATATATAAAATGTTTAGAACAGCTGTTGGCATATAGTCACTCTTTAGTAATTCAATGAGCTTTACATATATGCATGAGATTATAGATGTACAAGATTTATTTTAAAACATGAGATTAGGTGGATAGATACATATATGCATATACAAACACTCACATATCTTCAGAACAGTTGTTGGCATGGTGTTGCTACTGAATCAGTAGGAGCCACGTTAGTACTTTTGCTGTCAAATGCCACAGGCAGAGATGTGGCACTCCAGTTGGGGAACTGAGCACAGGTGTTTTGGTGTGAGCATGGGCAGGCCTGGGCACAGCTGAAGCAGGGCCCAGGAAAAGGCTGGGCGTGGCAGGATAAACCCCTCTGGTCTCTCAGATAAGGAACTGCAAGCAGGCTCTCTGCTGGTAGCCAAGTGGAGCATCGTCCACCCAGAGAAGCTTCCTGGCTGTGCAGCATGGCATGTCCCTCCTCCTCTCTGGGCCTCCAGTCCTCATCTGTGTGTGGGGCTCACACTGCTTCTCCTAGGGTTGTCTAGGAGATTGAGTGTGTGTGTGACCTGGTGCACTTTCCTCCAGGGATTCCATAAAGCAGCCCCATCTGAAGCTCTTGGATTCTGAGGTTTCCAGTGAGGTTTGTACTGCCTTATCATCCAGACCCCTTCTTGGAAACACCAACGTGGTGGCATTGGACCAGGGATGGACCAGGAACATTTCTAAGCGGGGCATGGAGCCAAGTCCCGAAGTCAGCATCCAGCATCAGATAACCTGACCAGGGCATCAATATGGAGTGACTGGCCAAGAGCCAGAACCCAGGGACCCAGTGGTGGAATGGACAGTGGGGACATGAACCACCATGGGGAAGTTCAGGATGTGGGGTGGGGAGGGGATTCTGGGCACTTCTAGATGGCAGCTGCCATCTTGCCCAAGGATGGGGACTGTCCAGGGTACCAGGTGGGTGGAAAGCACCAGTGTGAGCATGAATGGACAATAATTTCTCCAGGACTGTCCATTTCCAACAAATGTGGGGAGATTTTGCTGAGGGAAGTGGCTGGAGAGAGAGGTTTTTAGGTTTTAATGGAAAAAGCACTGTTTGAAATCAGACAACCTTGCATCAAATCTCTGATTTGGTTTCGATGAATGACGCAATCTTGATTATGTCACTTGTCCTTCCCAGTCTATACAATGGGCACATTAACACCTACTACAAGTTACTATGAAGTTCATTTGAGATAAGTGCAGAACATGATCAGAAGAGGGGCTGGCTCATAGTAGGTGTCCCATAAATGTTAATTCTCTGACATCCACCTTCTATCTTTTTTTCCTTTAAAAGCAATGGAAACCTGGCTGAAGAATGAGGAAAGGAGGGTGGAAAGCGAACTGGGAGGCAGAGAGAGTCTCTGTGATTCTGCCATCGGGGACTGACATCCAAGCTGGTGTAATTCAAGAAGTGCCAGGACTCCCCACCCACTTGGGAAATCCCCCAGCCAGATGGTGACTTGTGGGGTGTAACTTAATAACCTCCTAGATTAAGGGCCTTAAAAATGATTTGTGGCTATAGGATGGTTGGGGTCCGTGGGTTTAGCCATTGTGTACAGAGAAACACACACTCACACACACACAAATAGAGCACTCAGGGACATGCCTGGTGGGCGAGGGTAGGGAAGGCTGGTCCTTGCAATTTTCCTGCTCTTGTGAAATACAGAGCCCTAGGTTTTGCCAGGACACGTGGCAAGTGCGCTGTCTCAAGGTGGCAGAGGTCCTGATGCGTTCTGTCTTCATGGCACACACAGTGTCCCAGAGTGCCACCTGTGCAGGCACACTTGTTTACACGTTCACTTCCAAAGAGAGACGTGTGAGCTGCTTTCACAGCCATTTGTGTGGTAACAAGCAGTTACTGACAAATAGGAGAAAATGCAGATGTTGTGGGCCAATTCCTGGTGGAATAGATCTGTGGTTGGCAATTTTTTTTTAGAAGTCTTGTGTTGTGCCTTTAAGATTGTATCTACTCTTGGCCACATTTCCTGTTTGATTGCAGAGTCTTTCGGTCCCTCTTCTCCCCCTCCCAGTGTCTTGCATCATTCATCTTATCATCATAGTGACAGCCTTGGTGTAGCTGGAAGAGCATGACATTTGCATCCAATAGGCCTGAGTTCAATTTCTAACTCCACCACCGTGTGACATGGTGTGATGACGTAGCTCCTCTGGACTTCAGATTCCTTGTCTAGATTTTCTTTTGTTTGTTACTTTTTCTTTTTAAGGATTAAGAAATAACATATGCAGACATATTATTAAACAGTGTTCACTTATTTCAGATTAGTTCCCTATTTATACCGTATTTTTATGCCTACTCTCTTTTAATACCTCCATTTAATAGGAAAGAAAAAGTGATTTTCCTAAGGACACACAGTGGTTTTCAGTGGAGCAGGAATTCCAATTTATTATTTATTTGTTCATTTTAAATCTTTTCATTCTGAAATGCTTTCAGACTTACAAAAAAATTGCAAAAATAGTAACCCTCCAAATTTCACCTACCCTTCACCCAGATCCTCCAAATGTTAACATCTTGTATAAGACAGAAAAATTTAAAAAATCAGGAAATTAATGTTAATAACAATATTATGACCTAGTTACTCAAATTTCACCATTTGTCCCATGAATGTCCTTTTACTGGCCTTGAATCCACTCCAAGATCAAGCATCATATTTAGTTGTCACATTTCCTTAGTCTCCTTTAATGTGGAACTTCCTTCTCCTTTCTCAGATGTCCTTGAACTTGACATTCTGAGGAGAATATAACAGGCCAGTTATATTCTGTAGCATGTCCCTCAGCTTGGGTTTGTCTGATCATTCCCCATTATGGAATTCAGGCTGTGCATCCCAGACATGACGTTATGTCCTTCTCAGTGCATCATGTCTGGAGGCACATGGTATCCATTTGTCCCTTACTGGTGATGTTAACTTGATCATTTGGGTTTAGATTCTAATGCTCTGCTCTTTCAACTGCACCATGCTACCTAGAAACTGATTTCCTTATACTGTACTCAGGCTGTCAGAACTGATACTTTGGTAAAAGCAGTTAAAATTAATATTAAATGATATTATGACTCAGGTTGTTGCTTTCACACTGTGAGTTTGAGGGCAAAAACCATTTTTGAATCTCCAGCACTTTTTCCCTTGCACATAGAAAGAGCTAAGGCAATGTTCCTTGAATGAATACATTTTTTTAAAAGAGAAAATAAGAATGATTAAGATTCTCAGTTCAATTTGCTCCTTGAGGGCAGAAAAATGTGTCTTATTTATCCCTTTATTTTCTACAGTGCCTGCCTAGGAAACAGTAGGTATTCCATTAAATTTGAGTGATTGAACTAAATCTTCCTGGTGAATATTTCCCTACTTGTAGGAGGAAGGGGAAAATGGCCATTTTATTGAAAAAAAAAAAAGTGAAAAGACAGAGGCTACAGCTATTTCTCTTTCTTAAACAAAGGTATTTCTTGTGTGATCCTGGATGTGTCAAAATAACTAATTAATCTCACATCTTTGGTTATTCTTGGCGTTTCTGCAGTTGAAGACCAAGACTCTTTGGTTTAAGAAGTCTGCTTAATGATTTGCAGCTGTGGTAATTAGGATTCTGAGGTGGCCTCAAGATTCCCAGTCCCTGATGGTCACACCTTGTGTAACCCGCTTGCCTTGAGTGTAGATGGGCCTGACCTAATCAGGTGAGCCTTTGGGGCACTATGGTCAGAGATGGAAAAAGTCAGAGGGATTTGAAGCCATAGCAGATTCTCTCCCGTTGGGCTAGAAGAACTAACCTACCATGCCGTGGAGAGAGCCACGTGGCAGGGAACTCAGGTGGCCTCTAGAAGCTGAGATCAGCCACTGGTCAACAGCCTACAGCAAGAAAACAGAGACCTCAGTCTTACCAACATGAGGAACTGAATTCTTCCAACAACCACAATGAGCCTCATTGGACACCTTGATTTCAGCCTCCTGAGACCCTGAATCAGGAACCCTGCTAGTCCATGCCAGACTCTCAACCCATGAAAACTGGGAGATGATAAATTTGTGTTGTTTTAAGCCAATAAGTGTGTGGTAATTTGTTATGCAATCGTAGAAAACAAATACAGAGGATATTCCACTTGTAGGCTGGGGACACCATTAGGGGTAGGGGTGGCCACCTGGCATTGAATTTGAAACTGTTCATTGTGGTTGTTGTTGTTCTGGGCTATAATTACCATCTGCTAGCTCCAAGTCATAGGTCAAAATTTGCCACACAAATTTATTTTGTGTTAACAGTGTGTTGGGGGGTAAGGAAAAAGGATTGAATGGCCAGTGTGGAGATTTACAAAGATAGACAGCAGTGAGGGGCTGATGGTTATGAGTCAAGCTGAAGAAGGGAATGGGCACAGCGTGGACCCTCCAAGGGGAATGTCAGCCCAATCTTCCTCTTATTTGTCCTGCCCCCACCTCAACCTGGGGAGGATGCTGGTGGGCTCACATACATGGGAAGGGGGCTCAAACCATTTTACTAGGTCAAATTCCCAGTCAACCTGGGCATTACAGGAAAGAGGATCCAGCGACAGACCCATAGCATAGTGACACAGCAGGCTCTGTAGGATTCTGAGTCCTCCAGGGCTTGGTTCCCTTTGTGAGCCACTAGTGATTCCTCTCCTGGGAGAGTGAACGTCCTCCTCACCAGCCAGGAGAACAGGGGTGGGGAATGGTTGTTAGGATGGATGGGCTTTCCTCAGCCATGTCTCGCTGGGGCCTGGGGCAGAGATCCAACCTCTTCCTTAGGCATATGGGGCAAGAACGTAGAAATGAGGGGCTTTTTGTCCCACTGAAATACCAATTTTGTAATTTATCAGAGACCATCATCGTTCTCTCAGCCAGGATTCTGGGGCTGGGCGTCAGTGGTCAGGTCATTTTTTGAGTCTGAAGATCTGTCCAGCTGGCTCAGAAAGCACTCATTTGTGTGCATGTTCATTTTTTTTTCTTTCTTAATTTTATTTTGTCGATATACAATGAGGTTGATTATTGTGGCCCATCACCGAAACCCCCTCCCTCCTCCCTCTCCCCCCTCCCACCCAACAATGTCCTTTCTGTTTGCTTGTCGTATCAACTTCAAGGAATTGTAGTTGTTGAGTCTTCTTCCCCCCCTCCCCCCAGTTTTTTTTTTTTTGTGTGTGTGTGAATTTATTTATTTGTTTTTAGCTCCCACCAATAAGTGAGAACATGTGGT
>NW_007732944.1:53235-61253 GCF_000696425.1 Galeopterus variegatus | reverse complement strand
AGTGGGATAGCTGGGTCATATGGTAGATCTATCTGCAATTGTTTGAGGAACCTCCATACCATTTTCCATAGAGGCTGCACCATTTTGCAGTCCCACCAACAATGTATGAGAGTTCCTTTTTCTCTGCAACCACGCCAGCATTTATTATTCAGAGTCTTTTGGATTTTAGCCATCCTAACTGGGGTGAGATGGTATCTCAGTGTAGTTTTGATTTGCATTTCCCGGAGCAAAAGAGCTAAGTAGGCATTTCTCTGAGGAAGATATACAAATGGCCAACAGACATATGAAAAAGTGCGTGTTCGTTTTTAATGGATAGACTTGACTTTTTTAGAGCATTTTTAAGTTTTCAGAAAAAATGAGCAGACAGTACAAAGTTCTTACATACACCCCCCACTTTTCCCTATCATTAACATCTTACATTAGTGTGGTACATTTGTTACAATCGATGAACCAATATTGATTAGTCAATATTATGAACTAAAGTCTATAGTTTACATTATGGTTCAATCGTTGTGTCCTATAGTTCTATGGGTTTTGACAATACGTAATGTCACATATCCACCATGACAGTGTCATATGGAATAGTTTCACTGCCCTCCCTCTCTCCTCTGAAACCCCTGGCAACCACCAATCTTTTTATTATTTCCGTAGTTTTGTCTTTTCCAGAACATCATGTGGTTGGAATCAAATGGTATATAACCATTTCAGGTTGGCCTGTTTCACTGAGCAATGTGCATGTAAGTTTCCTCCATGTCTTCTTTGTGGGTGGATGATTAATTTCTCTTTATTGCTGAATAATATTCTATTGTATGGATGTACCATAGTCTTTTATCCATCCACACATTGGAGGACATTTTGGTTGCTTCCAAGTTTTGTGAATAAATCTGATATAACCACCCATGTGTAGTTTTTTGTGTGGAGCTGTTTTCTACATGGCACTTGAGTAAATAAATACCTAGGAATACAATTGCTAGATAGTAGGCAGGACTATTTAGCTTTGTAAGAAATTGTTAATTGCCTTTTCCAAAGTGGCTGTACCATTTCACATTCCCACCAGCAGTAAATGAGAGTTCCTGTTGCTCTACATCTTCATCAGCATTTGGTATTTTCACTTTTTTTTTGCATTTTAGCCATGTGAGGCACTTTAAATTATTATTACTGCAGGGGGAAGCTCTCTCTCTCCCTTCTTATATTCACACTACTGCTTATGATATAGGAACCTCTACCAATGGCTCAGAAGTTCTGGGGACACAACCCCCACATCTCCCTACCCTTTGTTCACATTTCTCCATGGGAGAGAAGGCTGTTCCCCTGATCAGTGAGAGCCCAGCATCCTTGGGGCCTTGTTGAGTGGGCCTCGTAGACAAAACATGCACCTGCCCCTGGCTTGGGCATACCCCCTTGGGGAGAGGGCTGCCATTATTTAGCTTCTATGACTGAATACGAGGAAGAGGAAGAGGTGTACTTGGGGGTGGCAGGTAGATAAGTCCTGTGGTGTTTTCCAGTCATGCTGTACCACAGAGCTCAACCTGGATGGTTGCACTGCCATTAGTCAATCCTGAGATCCCTTTTTTTGTCCTTTGCATTTCTAGGTTGAAGAAATTGGAGAGACTCAGCTTCCTTAACTCCTGAATAATATCCATGTCACTGCCACCAATAGCAACGATAGTAGTTGTTCCTTATACAGTTACTATTAACAGTATACAAACAACCACTACCATTGTTGCCTATCTATAATATGTTAGGCCCCATAGTCAGCACACCATCTGTGCTATTGTTGTGAATCCTCACAATGAACCTGACAGTTATCTATTATTGCCCCCAAGGAACTTGGCTCTTGGCTCCAAGAGGTCACACAGCCAGGAAATGGCAGAACCGTACTTGGCACCTACTCTGTGTGAGTCACAAGTCCATTCTAGTTCTTCTGGAGGTCACAGCACAAAGTGGGGTGAAGGGTGCCCCCACTGTACCTTGGAAGAGGTAAGAGGGAGTATCTTTGTCTCCCTCTTTAGTCATACACTGAAGGTCACATACTCTTCTTGGTTCTTACTCAGAATGGTTTTCTCTGTCAGCTTTTAAATTAGGTTGTTTACAAGGGAGGAAGATCCTTAACTGATTACCTTTCATGCCCTGAGTGCCACACACTGACTTTTATACTTATTGTTTTGTTTAATATTTATGACAAACCAGTGGTTGGGGAATATTATAATCCCCTTTTTACAGATGAGGAAACTGAGTCTCAAAGAGGTGAAGTAACTTTTCAAAGTCCATAACTAATGGCAACTGCTGGGTGTGGAGTATGGGATTGTCTCACTTTAAAAACCATGATCTTTGTACTGGTGGTCCTCTTACTTTTTGGTCACAGGGCCTGCCCTTTTATGCTCCTAAAAGTGATTGAGTGGCAACCCCTAATGAGTTACGAGATTTTGGTTATGATTACCATTCCTGTTAACTTCACCAAAAGGGAGATGACCAGACACCATGTGACTCCTCATCATAGGATACAACACCACCTTGAAGGTATCCTTGCAAACATTATCCAACCTGGATATAATTATGCCTCTAAATTGAACTTCCAATGTCCGGGAAATTCAGAGGAAATTTGTTAGACAAATTTCACTCAGAAATATGTTAAACAAAATCTTCATCAATGCAATTAGTCAAATCTAGAATGTGGAAAACCACATAAAAAATATTTCTGCATTTGGTTCCTTTACCAAACGAATTTCAAAGAAAAAATATCAGTGGATTGAGGGAATCTAGGAGACATATCTACTAACTGCCCTATGTAGACTACTTCAGGTCCTAATTTGAAAAAATAGCTGTGTGTGTGTGTGTGTGTGTGACAATCCAAAATATTGGAACACCTCATGTTTCATGATAATGAAAAATTATTGTTAATTTTTAGGTGGGATAATGATACTGTGGTTATACTTTTTAGAAATGTCCTCATATTTTAGGAATATGTAATTAAGTATTTAAGAAAAAATGATTGAGAACTTCAAAGAGCTTTTGTTTATATAGGTGGTATCTACTGATATTTAATGTATTAGAAATTAAATGGAGAAATTAAAAATATTTATTAACTCACTTAACTATAACAATAATAAACCCTTTACATATGAAAATGAATAACAATACTTTTAGGAAAAACAACACTTTTATTCAAAATTGAAAAAAATAGAAGAGTGGCATTCTTTTGCATTTTTTCAAATATTTTTAATGCCTAGTTAAATAGAAGACAGCTGGATTTTCTATTTGATACTATATTCAATCTGTTGTGATATCACACATCATGAAGCTTCTGGAGTATTCTGCCAGACACTCATGAGGGACTGAGAGTGAAAAAGGCAAATAATATCTTAGTATTATTAATATGAAAATAGCTTGAGTTCACAGGGCCCCTGAACGGGTACCTGGAGCATGCTTTGAGAACTGCTTCTCCACACCACAGGTCACCGAAGAGAAGAAAGGGGATGAGGTTGAACACACCTCTTTTGGGATTGTGGTGGTTAGCGCCACAGTCCTAGGTTGGTGGTGAGGCAGAAGTGATGTAAGAACCAAGCCTTTGACCCCGAGATTCACTCACCATAGCTGGAGGAGTGTTGGTGATAAAAGACAAAATAATGATCATGATCACAGCATATCGTACCGTTGCTAACTGCTTTACTGATCGTATTTCCCCCATTTTTTTAGATGAAGTGGGAGAACCTCAGAGAAGTGACCTGCCATCGTCACAGCTGGTACATGGCAGAGCTGGGCATGGAGGTAGGGGTGAGGGGAGCTTTTCCGCCTAGTTACGGCTTGGCTGCATACCTGTCCCAGCTCTGGTCCAGTCTTTCTTGTTGTGGATACTCATCACAACATGAGATGAATGTGCAAGTCATGGAATTTCAAGCTGTGGCTTTAGCAGGATTCATTTTAGGGATTTTTCTATGGCATTCCCTATAGACAATTTTGAAAAATACCCAGAACAGCTCCATGCCAGGAAAGCAAATGTCAAAACCAACCTGATTAAGACTGAAACTCCAGATGTCACCACGTTTCCAAATGTGTGCAGTCTTGTGGTAAGCAACAAGCGGTAGCTGGGGTGCTGACTCATCAGGTGGGGAGCCAAGCAGCTGGGTTGTTTCCCACAAGAACATCTCATCTCTGGTTGCTGTCCTGGCACTGCTGTGTCGGTCCTTCTTAGGGCCAGATGGCTGTCACAATTTATGATGATTGGTCCACACTGAGAGATGCCTCTTCATTCTAAACATGTGCAGAGCTCATGCACAGCTGGCTTTGGAGTTCTGGGGTTACAACTCAGAACCTCATCCTCCTGCCAGTGAACCCAAGGGTTTGGGACACAGAATTGTAGGCTGAAGTCATGGGTCCGACCTCATTTGAATCCTTTACCTTCCTGTTGTTGAAGCATCATAGATTTTTTTATCTTTCTCTCAGGCCCCCACATCTAAATAGTGACCAAGTCCTCTGAAACCTGCCTTCTCAACATTGCTGTTATTTATCCCCTCCTCTCCTTCTTACCACAATATGTTTTTTATCCTGTCTCCTGGGTCTTCTCTCCCAGCTGGTCATCTACACTGCGGTCTAGTGCAGCATTTCCTAAACTTCACCTTTTTGATTTTTGCCATATATCTCTGCCACCTGGGCTATTCAACCCTACACATATGTTTGTTTACATTGAGTACATTTATTATGTAAAATTTGACATTGCACTTTCTGTATAAACATGTATAAAATATATACACATCAATATTTTTTAAAACTTAGCTATTAAAATAAACCTGTGAATGACATAAAATACTCCCAAATTATCACCATTGGTGCACGTGCCACTCTTTGTGAAACTCTAAACCCATTTTTTACTCTGCAGCAGGAGTGATTTTTTTAACTGCAAATTTGAATAATTTACTCCCTAGATTAAAATCCTTCAAAGGCTTTGCACCAGATTCAGTTTATGCACCATCCTGTATCTGAGCATGTGTCTTGCTTTCTAGCTGGGGAAGCCCTAGCAACGTCTTGTGATGTACCCCCAGTTTTGTGACCATGTGTTGCTGCCTCCACTGTGGCTACAAATTACTGTTGCTGATAGGCACATCCTGACAGCTCCCACCTGCCTTGAGCCTGTGTGGTCCACCTCCTCCTTCCCAGTGGCTTTCCTGTTGTCTCCAGGTGCGGACACTGCAGAATCCACCTGTTGTCTGTGCGTGCCATGTGCATACAAACCAGAAGTGCAGGAGTTAACTACCCGTGGGACGAGTGTTGACCAACGCATTACAGAAACCATGTACAAAGTCCCCTGTCTTCCTGCCATCCAATGGATGTTTCAGAGATGCAGTCCTTCACACAGCCTCTGCAAAGGTGTCTGAAGCCAAGCAGATCACCTAGTCACCAAGTCATAGCCAGCTGGGTGATTTCCTTCTGTTTGCTCCCCATTCCTCACTTCTGCTTCCCTGGATTGCACTCCTGATAAAGTGTTAGCACATAAGCTTTACCCTGAGGCTGGGGAAGCATGAGCCAAAAGAGGTCCTCTTCCTGAGGTCGTCATAAACCTCAGGATGAAGATGAAGCCCTTCTGCAGCCCCTCAGGTCCTCCATGGCCTAACCTTTGCCCATCTCCCCCACCTCCTTTCTTTCCAGGATGCCACTCCTCCCCGCCCCGTACCCGATGTTCCAACTTCTACAATCCACTCTTGGTTTCCCCTACAAGTCAGCAGTCTCACTCCACTCACACTGTGTCCTTGTCCTCCAAACCTTTTTCCAGCTGATTCTGGCTGATTAATACTTATTCTTCCATCAGGACTTCACTCAGGGGTCACCTCCCCCATGGAGTCTCCCTTCGTCCTTTCCCACATAGGACTGATCATTCCTCTTCTCTCTGTTGTATCCTCCTTGGAGTTCACTGACAGCAGCTCCTCTCTGATGCTTTATTGCATGTACTTATTCACATATCTCACTCAGCGTAAGTGCTACAAGGGAGGAGGTCTTTGTGTTTTGTCCATTCTTGTGTCCCTTTTTGGAATGAATGAGTATCTGACCCCCTCAACTAGCCTGTGCGTTCTCCAAGAGCAGAGCTATGTCCTGCTCATCATGGTGTCCCCAGCAGCCCTCCCAGGGCCTTTCCAGGGTGTACAGAGCAGAAGCTCAATACATATTTGATAAATACGTGAATGAAATTTAGGCTAAATCACTGGGCATTTATTAAACAACTATCATAAGCAGAGAAGTGCTCAATACTAACCAGTTGTCTTAACAACACACAACAATGTTTCTCATAAAAAGCAGACAGAGGTTATGGGTGAGTCATTACAAAACAAACCCAGTACTAAGAAGACAACCAAAAGATTCGAGCCTCCATAGGACCAGTCAGCAGCTTGATCTTCTGAGTGGAAATCCCATCTGGGCAGTGCAAACCGTTGTGTTCACACTGGGAGTCAGAAATGTCTGTGCAAGTCTAGAGGATGGTGGGGTGGCCTAATGGGGGTTATTTTCTGGGAAAGAAACATTCTCAGGAAAGATTGAATCCAGGCCAAAAAGCTTGGTCCAAGAACAGGGGTCTGTGCCTGAGGAATGCATGTGCCCCTAGGGCAAGGCAGCTACGATAAAACGAGCACAGAATCAAAGCGCTGCTTCATATCAAAACTTGTGGAGGCTTTGAGAGCATGCAGCTGTGGTGTTCTGTAACCAGGGAAACAGGATGTAGCACGAGTCATGAGTGGGGGACAGGTACTTTCCCAGCTGGGGCTCAGGATGGTGTCGTGCTAGAGGGCATAGTGCAGGGCAATGGCGCTTCGGGCACAACGATGGACCCTCCCTCGTAGAGATGGTGCTAGAGCTGATGAAGAGGGCCATATGGTGAGCTCCATGGAGTACCCAAGAGGGGCATGTCCTTGAGTTCGTGCACTATGCCCCCCCCAGTGGACTCAGCTGGAGACACAAAGTGTCGTATGGCTGATGTGAAGATTAAGAGAGAGCATAAAAGCATGGGTATTGGTATTGCAGTTTTATGGGTTTTTTTTATTGTTGTGTCAAATAAACCTTGGTCCTGACATACATATTATGACATATATATACATATATATATATATGACATATATATATATATATAAATGACATATGTGTGTATATATATATATATACACACAGTTGATAATTGATTTAGTTATATAAGAATTACATAAGATAATTCATGTAAAGCCATTAACCCAGCGATTGTACACAGTTAGTGCTCAGTAGCTGTTAGGTATTACCACTATTATTATTACAATTATTAATGAAGGTGGTAGTACTACTAATAGTAGAGGAATTTAAAAATGGGCTAGATGCCACTCAATTGTATATGGGTGTCTTAGTCCATTCAGGCTGCTATAACAAAATGCCATAAACCGGGAAGCCTATGAACAAGCAAAACCCATTTCTCATAGTTCTGAAGGCCGGGAAGTCCGAGATCAAGGCACCAGCAGATTCTGTGCCTGGTGAGGCCTACTTTCTGGTTCACAGATGGCACGTTCTTACTGTGCCCTCACATAGTACAAGGGGCAGGGGAGCTCTCCCAGGCCTCCTTTACAAGGGTACTAATCCTATTCATGAGGGCTCTACCTGTTTTTATCCCTAGACTTATAATAGAGCCTGGAAACACATGGGTAATATTTATTTATTTATTTATTTTTTTTGTCCTTTTTTTTTTTTTTGAGACAAGCAGCACCTTGCTCAGCCAGTGAGTGCTGTGAGTGCACCGGTCATCCCTATATAGGATCCGAACCCGTGGCGGGAGCGCTGCTGCACTCCCAGCACCGCACTCTCCCGAGTGTGCCACGGGCTCGGCCCCACATGGGTAATATTTAAATGAGTGTGTTGAACTTATAAAAGAGAAGGAGAGAGAGTCTCAAAATAGGGCCTTTCAGATTCCAGTTGCCCTCTTGGTTCAACCCACATGGATTGGGTGCCCGCCATATGCCCCTGTGTTGGGCACTCTCACCTGTTCACTGTACTTCATCCTCATGGAATTTTTCCAG
>NW_007732944.1:51736-52807 GCF_000696425.1 Galeopterus variegatus | reverse complement strand
CGGGAGCGCTGCTGCACTCCCAGCACCGCACTCTCCCGAGTGTGCCACGGGCTCGGCCCCACATGGGTAATATTTAAATGAGTGTGTTGAACTTATAAAAGAGAAGGAGAGAGAGTCTCAAAATAGGGCCTTTCAGATTCCAGTTGCCCTCTTGGTTCAACCCACATGGATTGGGTGCCCGCCATATGCCCCTGTGTTGGGCACTCTCACCTGTTCACTGTACTTCATCCTCATGGAATTTTTCCAGGGCACAGTTTTTCCCTGTGAAAGGTAGGGAAACTGAGGCTCAGGAACTGGAAGTCCCCTGGTGAGTCTTGTTCTTTCCGTAAGAGATGATGAGATGAAGGCTCACCCTGGTAAAGTCACTTGTTCAAGGTCCTGCTCACTATCTATATGAAATGACATGTAGGAAGTCAGAACGCAAGTCTGAGATCTCACGCTGCTTAGAGCCAGCAGCTCGTGCCAATTTGAACTCTCCTCTCTGACTTCAAATCCCTTCCTGCCCCACGGTGCTGTCTGAGGTGTGACAAAAGACCTGGAGGGTCCTGGAACTCAGTGTGATGGGAACAAAAATGGAGACGAAGTGGGTTTGGACCTGGGCTCCCATCTGTGTCCCTGGCTCTCAGAAGGACGTCCTGGCCCAGCCAAGGGGAGAGACGCCGGGTGAGCTGGAGAACTGGTTTGGCTGAATGTTCTAAATTTAGAAGGGGACTTGGACGTGCCCTCTGTGGCTTTTGACTTGAGCCCAAAGTTAAGCGTGTTGGTGTTTTTCCTCTTTGGTTTCCCTGCGGGGCAGGAAAGCTGCTCCCCTCTCAGGTTCCTGAGAGCTCAGTCACCGGCGCCAGGTTTATAAATACCCTCTCCCTTCCCTGGCGGCTCTGATCCCAGTGGATCTTCAGTAATTTCAGGATTTCTTGTGAAGCCTCTGTGCTCTGATGATAATCAAGGGAGGGTCTTGGGCAGAGGTGGGGCATGACCCTGCAGAGCACAGGGTCTGGGAGCTGCTTCCCTTCTCACCATGGCCAGGCCAGGCAGACAAAAGCCATATGGGGAAATAACACGCTCCTTAGT
>NW_007732944.1:22616-51389 GCF_000696425.1 Galeopterus variegatus | reverse complement strand
CCCTCTCAGGTTCCTGAGAGCTCAGTCACCGGCGCCAGGTTTATAAATACCCTCTCCCTTCCCTGGCGGCTCTGATCCCAGTGGATCTTCAGTAATTTCAGGATTTCTTGTGAAGCCTCTGTGCTCTGATGATAATCAAGGGAGGGTCTTGGGCAGAGGTGGGGCATGACCCTGCAGAGCACAGGGTCTGGGAGCTGCTTCCCTTCTCACCATGGCCAGGCCAGGCAGACAAAAGCCATATGGGGAAATAACACGCTCCTTAGTTCTGCTCAGGTAAAGGGGTTTGGAAGTTTGCACTGCCTGTCATTAAAGAGGGTGAGAAAAGGTCATGGAGCATTTCATAGACTACTGACTGGTTGCCAGGCCTGTGCCAAATGATTCAGTGCTAGCTGATAATGTGAGCTGACACAAAGTGTTCGCTGTATGCAGCTCCATGTGATGCCTTTACATGGACTGTTTCACCAGCTGACCCATGGGATTCCGTATAGTCCATACAATGATCCAGGGACCAAAATGCCCTGTTGTAAGGATGAGGCACTCGCAGCTCTGAGAAGTAAAGTAACTTGTCTGAGTTGCACAGCTGGTGCATGGTAGTCACCAAAATCTTCTCTTTTCACCATGCCACAGTGAGAGCGCTTATTGCCTCTAACGAGTAGCAAACTGGGCAATTAAGTAACTTAAAAAGTTTCAAAGGTGTGTAGACTGGGGTTCAAATTGCAGCACTGCCACTTGCACTGAGAATCTGGAAAAATCCTTTACACTTATCTGAGCCTCAGTTTTCTTACCTGTCAAATGGGAATGAGACTAAAATTAGCACGAAGAGTAACTGAGAGTGTGTAAGACAACTTGGTAAATAGTACGCCGTGAATAAATAGTAGTGGGTGATAGTAATGAAAGCTAACATTTATTTGCTCCTTCTTATGTGTCAGGCTATGCCATGTGCATTACATGTTTTTTTAATACTGTCACCACTTTGGGGAGGCATGCTTTTATTAAATTTATTTTTCAGAAGATAAATATGAGGGTCAAAGAGGCTAAGTCACTTGGCCCTGATCTCATAACTAGGAAGTGGTGGAATGTGGATTTGAATCCAGAGAGACTGACTCCAAGCCTATGTTCTTATCTCATCTCTGCTGCCTTCATCATCATCAACATTGTCGTTCCTCACCGTCGATTCATCGCCATCACCACCACCATCCTCCCCATGATTACCATGTCACTATCATTGTCCTTATTAATATCATGATATCATGATTATTGCAATTCTTTAACTTCCCTTATTGGCCCAGGACCTCCTCTAGGTGAGGGATGGTGCCCACACCCAGCTTGGGCCTGGCACACAGTAGGATCTCTGCACATACCTGTGGACTGGCTGAATGACCTGTCACTGACTGGAAACATAAATGGGGGGATCCTCTATGAACTCAGCTCACCCAAGAGGCTTTCTCACCCCTCAGCCCAGAGAAATCAAGGGCTGATGGAACTTACACCTGAAATTTCTGTGGAAGGAAGTGCTGAGAAGTACATGGTTGGCAAGGAGCCCAGTGGCTAAGAGTTCTACATTTTCTCTGCATTGTCTAATATGGAAGCCACTGGCCACATGTGACTATTTAAATTTTTAAATTTAATTAATTAAAATGAAATAAAGTTGAAAATTCAGTTCTGAAGTTGTACTAGCCACATTTTAAATGCACCACCACCTGTGGCTAGTGGCTGCCATTTCGGAGAGCATAGATAAAAAGTATTTGCATCATCAGAAAGGTTTACTGTACAGTGGTGTTCTAGAGGGTCATGATTTTCAGTCCCATCGTGCCCACCGAGTACACTCAATCTTTTCAGACTGGGAGGATGGTCTGGGGCTTGGGAACTATGCTCACTGTGGCCAACAGACACTGCGGGGTGGAGAGGGGAGCCAGAGGAGCTCCTTGTGGGTCCAGCAGTCCTACTGTCATCTTGCTCAGGCACACGGGGCCTGAAGGAAAGTGGTTAAAGACACCAGCATTGGAGTCAGGGCTCAGAGCTGCCATTCCCCAGATGTGCAACTGTGGGCAAATTAATAAACCTTCCTGGGCCTTAGTTTCCCCAACTGTGAGATATGTGTACTATGACTTCACAGGGATTTCTGGGAAAATTGAATAAACTGTATCAGAAGTATCTGCATACAACAGGTGGTGAAGAAGTATTAATTCTGTTCCCTTCCTGCAGAGAGAGCTCTGGGCGTGTATGTGGGGTGATCCCAGCCCCTGCCCCCACCTCCCACAGACTCAAAGCCAGAGTGGACATGAGAACTGCAGTAAAGCTCCCCTGTCCTCCCCTCACCCTCTTCCGATAGACCCGGCTGAGTACTGTTCGGAACTTTATTTTTACAGGTTTGATTATTGCAGTGAGGCAGAGAATCACGAGCCTTCACCAGTAAACAAAACACACTTTCTCCAAAGGAAGGGCAAAGGGGATGGAATGCAAGGGTCCTGGCAGTCATAGGAGTGGACTTCCTCTACCTCCTCCAACCCCCTTTATTCTCACCCTCCAGCCTCAGTTTCCCTTGTTCATTCTGCACTGCCCATTTCCCTAATGAAAAGCAGCACCTCTGAGGCTCTGAATTTGAGTCAGTAGTAACAATAGCTACTGTTCCCTGAGGTCCCCAGTGGTCTAGATACAACTCAAAGGGGTTTACGTACAATACAGATGCTCCTTGACTTACAATGGGGTTATGTCCCAATAAACCCATTGTAAGTTGAAAATGCATTTAATACACCTAACCTACCGAACATCATGGCTTAGCCTAGCCTACCTAAAACCTGTACATAACACTTACATTAGACTATAGTTGGGCAAAATCATCTAACACAAAATGTACTTTATAATAAAGTGTTGAATATCTCATGTAATTTATTGAATATTGTACTGGAGTATGGTTTCGACTGAATGTATATCACTTTCACACCATTGTGAAGTCGAAAAATTGGGGCTGACCGGTTATCTCAGTTGGTTAGAGTGCAGCTTGTAACACCAAAGACTAAGGCTTTGGTTCTCTGCGCTGGTCAGCTACCAAAATGTAAGATGAAAAATCATGAGTCAAGCCATTGTAAATTGGGGACTGTGTGTATTGTATAAGCCCTCCAATGGTCATATTATTGGCCCATTTTACAGATGAGAAAATCAAGCCTCAGAGAGTTTCACTAACATGCCCAAGGCTTTGTGGCAGGTAAAAATGCCAGAGCAGATAGTTGAATTCAGGTTTGTAGGAAGCCAAAGACCATGTTTTTTCTACCACTTTATATCTCTCATTGGGTTCTGGAGGTGATATGTGTGAGAATGACTGGCACACAGTAGGGACTTTGTAACTGTGAGCGATGGTCCCGCCTGGGGGTGAAAGCCAGGCTGTGGGCTTTGAAAACTGGCTCTGTGTTGACCAGCAGTGGGATCTTGGGCAAGTTGCTTAAAATCTTTTAAAATCTACTTTGGGTTTCAGTTTCCCTATCTGTAAAATGAGGATGGTAATTAAACCTCATACTGACGTTATGAGTGTCAGCGACTGAGGTTTATCTTTGACAAAGTGTTTGGTCCCTGGTGGGTGTGCCGAATCCATTAGCAACTTCTGTGCTTCCAGGTTTCTCCCTGCCCTAAACCTGGGTTTCTCAACTGCAGCTCTGTTGACGCTTTGGAAAATTCTTTGTTGTGGGAGCTTCCTTGGGCATTGCAAGATGTTTAGCAGTATCCTTGGTCTCTACCCACTATGTGCCACCTGGAACAACCAAAAATGTCTCCAGGCTTTGCCAAATGTTCCCTAGTGGGTAGAATCACTGCGGTGACAACACCTACCCTGGCCACACTCATCCCCAGATTCACTGAAAGTGGTGCCCACATTGTTCATGAGTTCAGTGTCCCTTCATGGAGCAGCAAACAAAGGCAGGGAGGCCTGCATGGGCGGTGGGGGTGGCGAGGTGCGGTGACAACACCTACCCTGGCCACACTCATCCCCAGATTCACTGAAAGTGGTGCCCACGTTGTTCATGAGTTCAGTGTCCCTTCATGGAGCAGCAGACAAAGGCAGGGAGGCCTGCATGGGCGGTGGGGGTGGCAATCTGCTTGGGGTGGCCGATGCTGGCGCCTTTCGAGGACTGGCACCCAGCTCACCATTTCAGCCGGCAATTATCTGTACAGAAGTGCTCTAATTGCCTGCGGATTGGGTTTCCTCTGGGGGTCGTTTCTCTCAAGGCTCCTGTTGCTGTTTATTTATACTCATCCCAATGAAAAGCATGTGCTCAGCTTCATGGAGTATTAATGATGGGAGGGTCGCTCCAGATGGCGCCCAGGGAGGTGCCTGCAAATCTACCCTCCAGAGGTTCCTTATCCGCCGGATCTGCCTGGCAGGGCCCTGGTTGGGCCAAGGTGGTGTGCATGTGTGTGTGTGTTTGTGCAGGGAGGGTCGCTCCAGATGGCGCCCAGGGAGGTGCCTGCAAATCTACCCTCCAGAGGTTCCTCATCCGCCGGATCTGCCTGGCAGGGCCCTGGTTGGGCCGAGGTGGTGTGCATGTGTGTGTGTGTTTGTGTGTGTGTCCACGCGCTGAGAGGTGGGCCTTTGTTGTCTCTCTGAGTTTGCACATGTAAGAACATAAGCACCTCCTGCAAGAAGTTTCTGCCCTCATGTTTGTCCACCAGACTGGGTCTCTGCAGCCCAGACTTCATGCACCCCATCCCAGGCCCCCATGGCTTTCAACTTGACACTTGGGGGAGTGCTGAGACACAAAGCAAACCCAGGTGACTATCCCTCTAGAGGGGAGCTAATGAAGTTAATGAGACTCTGCACATGTGTGTAGCACTTAGCCGTTAACAACCCACTTTCTCATCGGTGATCATCATGATAAGGGTAATATTAAATAAACAACCTTTAGTGAGCACTGACTCTGTGCCAACCCCCATACCGTTTGTTCATTCGTTCATCCGTCCATTCATTCAGATAAATATTTTTATAGCTAAGTCATTACAATACTGGAGTCGTGAGAAACAATTAGACATGCCCCTTCCCATCCATACAATTGTAGGCAAATTAAATAAATGCACAAGATAATTTCAGTTACTGATAAATAGTAGGTGGAAAACAAAGCCAGGGGACATGACTGAGATTTGCCAAGGGGAGAGCAGTGTCACCAGAGGAGACCTCAGCCCAAGCTCTTAATGACAAAGGTCGAGAACATTTGTGGAAGAGAAACTCCAGAGGAAATTCCTGGAGGTGGCAACATGCTTGAGTTGCTTGGGAACAGAAAGGCATCCAGGGTGGCTGGAGGCTAGAGAAGGGTGGGGGGAAAGTGCTCAGAGAGACCAGCAGGAGCTGGGAATTGAAGGATTTTTAGATAATGATAAAGAGTTCAAATTTTATTCTAAGTACAATGGAAGCCATCGGAAGGTTTTATGTACCAAAGTGGCACGATGTGATGGAAGCTTCACAAAGCCCACATTGTCCGCCATGCAGAGAATGGATCAAGGGGCTGAGAGGGAGCCCGAGAAGACCGGTGAGGTGGCAAAGGCAGGACGGTGGCTGTTTCCCATCGCTGCTGTGACAAACGTGCCGCACACTCTGTGTGGCTGAAAACCCCCAGGAATTTATTACCCAGCGGTTTCGTAGGGTCCAAATCTGAAAGGGGTCCCATTGGGCTGAAATCAAGGGGGCAGCCAGGCGGCACTCCTTCTGGAGGCTTGAGGAGACTGCAAGCCTTGCTTTTCCCGGCTTCAGTGGACGCCTGCACTGTTGGCTTGTGGCCCCTCAGCCGTCTTCGACACTGCATCTCCCAATAGGGATGCCTCTTTGTCCCTCTCCACCCTCTCCTTCCATCATCACCTGTTCTCTGACTCTGACCTTCCTGCCTCCATCTCATAAGGACCCTTCTGATTCCACTAAGCCCACCTGGGTAACCCAGGATCCTCTCCCCTATCAAGTTCCTTAACTTAATCACACCTGTGAAGTCTCCTTTGCTGTGTGAAGTCACATGTCCACAGGTCCTGGGGATTAGAGCATGGGCACCTTTGGGGGCCATCATTCTGTCAACCACAGGACATGAGCCAGGATGGAGGCTTGGAGGTCCTATAGAAATGAAGAGCAGGGAGTGCATGGGGTGGGGACTTATTTTGAGGCAAAGCCACTAGGACTTGCTGATGGAGGCTGTGGGCTATGAGGGAACACCAGGAACCAAGGAGGGCCCTTTCCTGAGCTGGGAAGAGGGCAGGCTCGAGGGCAGGGAGGCTGGTCCGGGGTTTTTGGTGGCTGTGTTTATTTGGAGACGCCTACTAGACAGTCGAGGGGAAATGTCCACAGGTAGCTGAATGGATGAGCCTAGAGTTGAGGGCAGAGGCCAGGGCTGGTGACATCAATGTTGGGGTCACCAGCCTAGAGGTAGGATTTAGCCACTGGATGGGATGAGATCATGATGAAAAAAGTGTCAGGAGCAGGAGATGGTCATAGACTTAACGATGGAGAAGAGGAGGAGGAGCCAGCAGAAGCGTACTGCGTCTAAGTCACAGATGTGACCGTGGCTGGCGCCCGATACCCACACACCTCCCTTCTCTGAGCAGTTGGTTTCAACTTCTGCACATGGGAATAGAGATGATCCCTGACCCTGACTGTGTGCTCACTCATGCCGGGCAGAGTGCTAAGTTCCACGTTATCACATGTTGGCCTCCCTCCCTCCCTCCCTTCTTTCCTCTTTCCTCCTTCCTTTTCTTTCTTCTTCACTTTCTCCCTCCCCACCTGCCCACACACGTAAGCAGGGCTGACTCAGAGCTCAGCACTGGGGCATCTAGTGACACATGAAAGCCCACCCCATCCCTACCATCATGAGGCTCAGAGTCTAGCCCAGTGGTTCTTGTTCCTCATGGAACATTAAAATAATCTGAGGAGTTTCTAAAACGTGTACCCCAGAGCAGTGGAATTTGAATTCTGGGAGGAGGCGTCAGGCAGAGTCAGGCTTCTGCACTTTTTGAAATGGTTCTGGTTGATTCTGACGCCCAGCAGGACTGAGTCCTGGTTGAGAGATCTAGTGGATTAACCCAACAATTCTCCAAATAAATGAGAAACTGCAGCCACAATGAGTGCTATGAGGGGTGGGCGATGGAATCCAGAGGGGATTTTTGAGGAATATTACTTGGCTAGGAATGTCTGAGATGGCTTCCCTAAGGAAGTGACTTTTGAGCTGAGATCCAAAGGACAGATGAGTAGGAGTGAACTAGATAAAAACACACAGAAAAAAGCACGTGCAAAGGCCCTGAGGCTGGAGGGAGCATGGTGAGGATGTGGATAAGGCTCTCAGAAGGAACTGGTATGGTTGGAGCCATGAGAACTGGTTGGAGGGGGGAGGTGGGGAGGGGTAGAGAAGGTGGGGAGGGGTGGGGAAGGTGGGCAGGAGCCAGACCACTCAGGCTTTGTGGGCTTTGGCAGCCAAAGTAGAAGCTTTGATTTTATCCCAAGATCAAAGAGAAAGCATGAAGGGCATTGAGCAAGGGCTGGCATGCCCACACTTACAAATACACCGCAGGCTATAGGTGGAACGTGCATGCAGGGGATTCCAGGGTGCATTTTAGAGAGGCCAGTCAGGAGACCATGTCATGGTCCAGAAAGGAGGTCAGGAACTGGGATCACGGTGTTAGTGGTTAAGTAAAGTGGCCTGTTGCCAGGGGCTCTGTCACTTGGCTGGGTTTACACACCAGCAAGTTCAAACCCAGTTCAATTGTCTGGCAAAGCCCATGTGCTAAGTCACCACAATTCTAAGTACTAAGTCACCACAATTCTAAGTACAGGCTTCCCCCTCATGGAATCATGACATCATTTTTGTGGGTCATGACCAATGACAGAGAGAGAGAGAGAGAGAGACAAGGAAGGAAGGAAGAAAATAGAATAGAATAAAATCACAGTTTATGGCATATAGTAAAGGCGAGGATTGCTTTGTGAATACATGTTTCTTTTTTGTGTGCATATCTATAGATGGCTGTACCAGGCTCTGATTTAAAACCTATTTCTATGGCTGGTCATGGCTGCTCTGAGAGGCTCCTGCGTTCACCTCTGCGCCCTCTCCTGCTGACTCTGGGTCCTCTGTAATGGGTCACAGAGAGTCATTTCCTCCATTGTGCCCAGCACCTTGCAGTTCCTGATAATGTAGCATTGTGAAGTTGGGGGAAGGCTAGCAGAGGGGCCCGATTCCTGACCTGAGCTGCCATGGTGGGGTTTCTGGGGTAAGAGGAAGACAGCATGAGTCCCCAAAACTACAGAATCCTTCCCAGTGCTGAGTCAGAGCCCCCGCGGCCCCAGAAGCACCCCCATCCCTGGCTGCGAGGCAGGAGCCGAGCTGCAGCGCTGAGAGGCCTTCTATTTGTTTGATGTAAGACTTTGCCACCGGACAGAGTGTGCTGCCAGCGTGGCCTGGCCTGGTCTCTGAGGAAGAACACACACGGATTGCACTGGAAGGAGCCTGGAGAATGACAGAACTGCAGAGCGAGAACTGCTAAGGTCTGCCTTGCATGCCACCTGTCCCAGGACCTAGGAGTCACACAGGTCCAGCCCAGGGGAAAACGAAAAGACACTACTGGGCTTCTAAGTCTTTTAGAGTTGGCGTTGAGTCCCAGCTGTGAAATGTAAGGTAGGTTCATCTCTCTGAGCCTCAATTTCCTCATTTGCAGGCTCCTGTCCTCCTCTTTCAGAGCAATTCACACTCTTGCAATGATATGAACATTACTTGGATTCCAGATGGATCCTAGCTGGGCTGAAAAGAAAGACAAGGGGACCCTCCCTCTCCAGATTCCTTAAGCTGGCTCTGATCACTTATTTACTGTCTGCTTATCAACTCCCTTCTCCCTTGCCTTCCTCTGCACACATTCCCAGCATCGCTTGTAGTCAGTGAAAGGTAGACAGAGGTTCCCGGGGAAGACTTCCCTTCTCAACCAAAGCCTGGTTCAGAGACAACATCCCAGGGATCTCTGTCCTCTTCTTCCTCTAGACATGGACATGATGTCCAGAGAGACAGCAGCCATTCTAAGACCATGAGGATGCATGATAAAGATGAAAGAACAGAATGATAGAAGCATATTTGGGACATTGTGACACATAGGCGTGAATGGCCCACCCTCAGACTTCTCATCCATTTAATCACTGAAATCAGTACTTTTACTTGTAGGCAAATACTTGTACAACTTGTGACTTGTATAATGATCTATTCACTTGGGGGCTTATCCCTGAATTTATTTATTCAACAAACATTTATTGAGTTCCTACTATGTGCTGGACAGTGGAACTTCCAAGGTGAATCATATTTGGATCCTGCTCTGAAAGGGTTCAAAGTCTGATGTGGAAGGTAAGTAATGTGGAATCCCCATAACTATATCTTAAGGAACAGGAAGAGGCTCATTGTTATGAGTGTATGTTGAGGTTTTAGCACCTCAGCTTCACATTTAGATCTGACTTCTGGCCTCTGTTAGGAATTTTCCATCTTTAAATCTGATCTCTGTTCCTTTATTTCTGACAGCGCAGATCCAAATGTTAAACTTACCTTCTTTTATCAACCAATCACTCAACTCCTGCCAAAAAAATCCCTGCTTACCCAAGACCTTTGTTTTTACAGCAGACTTGGCTAAAGGTTTGGGGAGGCACACTCCCGAAATCAAAAATTGAAAATTAAACACTCTTGTCCTTAAAAGTCGTTTGGCCTCTCCTACAGCTACACCTGCACCCTCTCCGCTTACCCCTGCTCCCCCCTCCTCCCAGCCACCTTCATTACTCTCATGGAACGTTCCATCCTTGAATAGATAGATATACCCAAGGAAGCTCTTGTAGTGAAGGTTGAGGGCTGTGAAGTCAGAAAGCTGAGATGCCAATTATACAATTTCTCTGTGGCTTACTTTTAGTCACCTGCAAAAAGGAGATAACAAACCCACCTCATGGAATTAGGAAGAGGATTCAGTGGGGTGGCCCTGGCACAGGTTCTGGGGCATTTGTGGTATAACCCGTATTCTAGCTCTCTAGTTCTATATTCCCTGCTCCCCGCCACCCCAAAATGAGTTCATTAAAAAAAAAATTTTCCACCTCAAGTAGAAAACCATTCACCACGGGGCTTTGTCTTTCTGTGATTCTGAGCGGAAATAGCAGGGACTGTGTGTCTTCATTGTGACTCACTGAGCAGAGAAATGAAGAATTTTCAAAGAAAATGGGATGTTTGGAACCATTGAGTTATTTGGCCTGCTCAGCTCAATTCCCCCACCGTATACCAACACATGTCCACCAAATTGTGCCACCATTATGGGGAATTTGAGGAAATGGACCTTAATCTCATATACACATGCCACAATGTCCATTCCATTTCTTTTCAATGTCCAGGAGTCCTCTTTATCCTGTAAACTTGAGGAGCCTAGATCCTTCTCTGAGACTCCTTTTTTAAAATTGAGATATTCATATAGCATAAAGTTACCCTTTTAATATATATAACTCAGTGGTTTTTAGTATACTCACAAAGTTGTGCAACCATCATTACTATCTAATTCCAGAAATTTTTATCCCCTTAAAAAGAAGCCCTGTACCCATTAGCAGCCACTTCCCATTCCCCACCTGAAGCCCTGGCAATTCCTCATCTACTCTCTGTCTCTATGGCCCTTCAGAGACATCTGGCACCACTGTTTTTAGTACATAAACTGTGGGCTCCCTTCTTAACTGCTTTGGCTCTGACATCCCCCATGTTGCCTTTGCTCCAGGGTAAGTGGGTTGAATCTTCCCTACAAGCTATTTTGCATTGTTTGCCCAATATTTCAACCTCCTTCCTGCATTTGTGGAATTTCTTAGTGTGTGACTCATTGTAGGATGCAGTGGCTTCATCTCTATTAAAGCTAGAAAAGCTAGATCCATGCTTTCCCAGACTCCCTTGCAGCTAGTCTTTCCATGTGTGAGCTAGGCTCAAGCTCAACAATGATTTTGAATCTGGAGCCAGTGGCCTGAAAAATTAGGGGCAATGGAGAATCTTTGCTGGTAGCCATAGTGGCAGCAGTAACAATGATCAAGGTCCGTGGACAGCCATGGTTGTGAGTCTGTGGAAGCAGAGGCCATGCTCAATGTCACCAATGTCTGCACTGGGCTGATTCTGATTCTGGCTGTGGTTCTGGCCATCTGTTAGACTCCCTTGTTCCTGGCCATTGTTTAAGCTGGTCCTCCAGCATTCCTGGCTATTGTGTGAGCTAGACCCTATCTTTAAAGTAGATTCCCTTTCAGCTAAAATCATCCAGAGTTGGTTTCCATGCTTGCAACCTAGAATCCTGCCTGAAAGAAGAGTTTTATAACAGTGGAGTCTTAGCCAGAATGGGATCGTAGGGGTTTTGTCCCAGAGCATTGCAATTTAGAGGGCACCACATTCTGAAGAGTGAACCCCCTCCACCTATGCTCTTCCTTCTTCCTGTTACGGTGCATTGGTGAGCTGGCCTCTTCTTCTGGGACCATCCCCCATGGAAGCAGGTGAATAGAGATGCAGATGGAGACTCAAGATAAAAGGCACTGAGTGGCATCCTGGGGGTCCCTACGTGGGGAAGAAGATCAGGCTACTCCCCCATCTCTCTGAATCGCCTTGTTTAGAAACTGAGTTTCTGGCTGTTTCTCTTCTGTTGTAGTTGAATTGTGTACCCCCCCAAAGATGTATTAAAATCCTAACCCCCAATACCTAAGAATGTGACCTTATTTAGAAATAGGGTTGTTGCAGATGTAATTTGAGATGAGGTCATACTGGAGTAGGATAGGCCCTTAATCCAGGATGATTGGTGACCTTGTAAGAAGAGGGAGAAAATGCAAAGACATGCACAGGGACTATGCCCTGTGAGGACAAAGGCAGAGATTGGAATGATGCAGCCACAATCCTAGGGACACCAAGGATTGCCAGCCTCCACTAGAAGCGAGGAAGGTGCAAGGAATAATTTTAGCCTCCAGAACTGTGACAGGATAATTTCTTTTGTTGTAAGCCATCCAGTTTGTGGTAAAACTAAAGGAAGTGAAGACATCCTTTGTGCCAAAATTCATGGTAGTAGCTCTGCTTAAGAACACAGCATTAGAAGCAGACAGAACTGGGCTCGAGTGTGACCCACGACTGCCAGATCCATGGGTTGTGGGAAGCTGTTTGTGTTTTTGGGCTCTCCATTTCCTCATCTGCAAATCAAAGATGAGCATACCTCCTTCAAAGACTGTGAAACGTTTGTGTGTAGTGCTTGGCACATAAATGGCAACTATTAATATCACAAGCGCTTCTTGTCGGTATCTGACCCCCAAGATCTCTTCCTGCTGAGAGGAACCAAGTCTAAAGCCTACTCTTAGAATGCAGATCAACACCATGGATGCTTTTGAACAAAAGCAATGAATTTTCCTTTCAAAAGAAAAGATAATTCCGTGTTTGCTATTCCCCCCCCCCCCTTTTTAAATATCTTTCTGCACTTCTTAGTTTATGGTGCAGGAAGACCTCTGTCCCAGGAAGAGTGTGTGCTAACTCACTCACCTATGGTTGCCCACCACCACCCCAGGACAGAGACCCCGTCTCCACCAGACAGGGTAGGGTTGAGGGGGTAGAAACGCTGTCAGCGGGGAATCTTGCTGCCGATCTGGGGAAGCTCAGAGAAGCCAGTGGCTTTAATATCCAGTCTCCACAGCTTCATCTCTACTGGAGATGTCTGTGCTGATTGTAGTGTAATAAAGCTGGAGTTATGGGGGAAGAGGGAGTGCTCTGCTGTCTCTGGTTATCTCATTTAGAAGCCTCTGTAATACTCTTCAGGGAGAGAGAGGAGTGATTCAGGTAATTCAAATCTCTAAGAGTCGAGGACGTTTCTAACCCTGGGGATTTTATGAGTCGAGGAATGTGGCCACACAGCAAATCCAGCCTGCCACTGGCATGGGGAAGAGGTATAACAGGTGTGGGCACCTACTGGTACTAGTGATTCATACACAACTATCCATGTATACTTTTCAACAACCTGTAGGGCATATTAGGCCAGGTTCCCTAGAGTTGGACCCTGTATGAAGATTACTGTACATGTGACTTATTAAGGAAGAGCTCCTGAGGGAAACCAGCAAAGGAGAGGCGGAGGGGGTGGGGAAGGGGAAGCCCAGCAAGGGTGTGGTTTCAGGCCAGGACTGTGTCTTTAGCCTGTGTCTCCCGCAGGGGAACTCTGGAGGGTACGTTATACCTCCCCTGCACTCATAAGTCACCAGCTGAGGGACTTGAGGGCCTTATGTGTAAACTCTTAGGCACTTGTGGCTTCCCCTCTGTGCCTACAAAGTGGCTCCAGTAACCCCGGGCCGGTGGAAGCAAAAGCCCCCAAGAGGGCCAGCAGAAGAGCATAGAGAAATGGCAAAAAAGGATCCAAGGGGATCTGGGTGGAAGCCTCCCGTGTCTGCTGCAGGGAACAGTTAAGATCACCATTTTACAGATCAAGAAACTGAGGCTCAAGGTGAAACAATACTCCCTAGAAAGGTTTTGAACCTATGATTCCAGAACTGTTGCTGTCTGGGGACCAATGGCTGAAAGTGTTGACTTCTCTTGTTTCTTTTTAAAAATATTAATGTTACATTTTCTGTCCATGAAATCATAACACGTGGTGATGAGAATGGGTGATCTCCCACTCACGCTCGATGTGGATGAACCTCACCGGAATACTGATGATTGAAAGAGAGTTGGATTCCACTTGCACACAGTACACAAAGACAATAAAACTAATCTTGAGTGATAAAAGTCAGGTTCTTGGTGACCCTCCGGGTAGGCATTAGGGGCCAAAAGGGAGCCCCCAAGTTACTTCTTGGGAGCCGATCATGTGTAGTGTCTTGATTTGGGTGCTGGTTACATGGATGTGTTCAGTTTGTGACACTTCCTTGGGTTATGTACTTGAGATGTGTACTTTGTACATGCATGTCATACTTCAATAAAAATTTAAATCTAAGAAAAAAAGTGAAATTTCAAAACAGACAATACAGAAGTTCGAAAGAAAGAAAATAAAATCAGGCATAATCCTACTCACTTGGAAATCACTGTGGTTAATGTCTTGGTGTGTATCTTTCAAAAATCTTTCCATGTGTGAACACACACACACAAACCCTCCCACAAACGTTTGTGACAGTTTCTGGCTGTGTTGGGGCTTATCCTAACCTTGAGAGTAGCACAGCGGTGTGTATCTTTCAAAAATCTTTCCATGTGTGAACACACACACACAAACCCTCCCACAAACATTTGTGACAGTTTCTGGCTGTGTTGGGGCTTATCCTAACCTTGAGAGTAGCACAGCCTGCTTTTAGTATTGATGGCAATAGGAATAAAACCAGGGTCAGTAGTCTGGGAAGAGCTGGGAAGGAATAGACTGGAGAGACCCCAGATGTCTGAGGATCTGGGACGTGGAGGCTCCAGTGATGAATTTGCCCTTGTTTAAAGCGTGTGTCCCTATTTGACCCCAAACTAGTGATGTGATGGTGCTCACATTCACAATTCATTTATATTTTAATTTGACATGCATTTGCTGAGCACACGCCAAGTGCAGACACTGAACCATGCATGGGGGGTATAATGATAAATAAGACTTGGTTTCTGACCTCAAGAGGCTTGAAATCAAGCAGCGTGACTCTGAGCAAGATATTGCCCCATGTAGGAACTTCATTTTCCTTATCAGAAAAACAAAGTCTACCAGGCAAGATTATTTTGAGAGCAGGTAGGGTGACACTCATAAGGAACCTAGAACACAGCATAGGCTCCATGACTGTATATGACATTGAGCAAATGCTGTAGGAACCTGGTGTGAGTGCAAGTTGTGTCCCACAATGGGATCCAGGCACATGTAGCTGACCTAGGAACCTGGTGTGGGCGCAAGTTGTGTCCCACAATGGGATCCAGGCACGTGTAGCTGACCTAGGAACCTGGTGTGATGCTTCCAAATGGACCTCATGGTGGCAGTTGTGCTTGGCATGGGAGGAAATGGTGGTTGGTGAGGGGGTGGTGCCTGCTGGTTTGGTAGTTCCCACAGGAAGTGTCTGTGATGTCCAGAATTCAGTAGTTCTGGTAGGAGTGGCATTATCTGGTGGACGTGGCAGTGCCAAGGGGAGAAGGTTGGAGCAGGTGAAGGTCATTGAGATGCTATGTGGAAACCAGCTGGACTGGCTCATTGGCAGCCTGAGGCACCCCAGGGACCTCCAAATGCTTGAGGTGTGATACTTGGTTGGGGAATCAGGATCCCCTTCTCTGGGTGGATTTTACAGGGAGTCTCCTTTCTCTTTCTTTCAATCGGGATTGGGGCATATCTTTTTTTTTTTTTTTCCTTTTTGTCTTTTTTCGTGACTGGCAACGGATTGCAACCCTCAGTGTTGCTCCCGCCCCTTGCTCAGCCAGTGAGCGGCTGTCTGTATGTGGGATCCGAACCCTCGGTGGGAGCGCCACCGCGCTTCCCAAGCGGCGCACTGTAGCAGTGCGCCACCGGGCCGGCCCGGGATTGGGGCATATCTTGACTTACATTCGATAGTCCCCTTCTTCTCTCACTGTTATTGACTGTGGCTTTGGTTAGCCTGAGCTTGCTAATGACAGAAGATTCAAGAAGAGAGGAAGGACAGATCTGCAGCATTCACAAACTTGTCTAACCATAACCCCTCCACTCCAGGGCGCTTGTTGGGGGGAAAACAGACTTCCTTGTCCTGGAGTAGCATTTCTCAAAAACTTTAGTGGGACAAAGACCTCCTGGGGATCTTGTTATATGAAGTTTCAGATTCAGGAGGTCCAGGTTCTGCCTTTCTGACCAGTTCCCAGGTGACGCTGATGCTCTAGGTCCAGGGACCACACCTGGAATGGAAATACACAGAGATAATGATCAGAATCTTCAAAGTCTGGATCTTTAAGATTTATATCTATCCATGTAGGTCAGATCTACAAGAGGCTTGGAACACTGTCTAGCATATACTGAGTGCTATGCAAGCATTCATTAAATAAAATTTGCGGGTTTTAGTGGGGGTGAATGCAGGGAGAAGATAGATCCTTGTTGGTAGGGTGCTTGCAGATGTGAAGAAAATGGAAATTTACTCACCTAAATGACTTTGCAGGAAGCCTATGACAGGAACTTCACGCTCCTCTAAAGGAAGAATGAAGTCATCAGATTTGACCAGGGGAGTGAAGCCAGAAGGACCCAGGGTGGCCTGAAAGAATCACAATTTCCTAAGTCCTCCCAGTTCTGGCTTGAACCATTGCAAACCCAGAATTTGTCTTGCTTATCTCAGTGATTTCCTGAGCCTGCTTGTATAGCCCTGGTGTTCCGTGAGCTCCCCATTAAGGACCACCATGTGTAAGTGTGGGGTGGCAAAGCAAACCCAGAATTTGTCTTGCTTATCTCAGTGATTTCCTGAGCCTGCTTGTATAGCCCTGGCGTTCCGTGAGCTCCCCATTAAGGACCACCATGTGTAAGTGTGGGGTGGCAAGGCACAGGAGAAGAGGATGGAGTGGAAGAGGAGCCTGTCCTCCTTCATGGAGAGCAGCTTTGCTCACCTTTGATCAAGGCTCTGTGTGAGTGAAGGCCACTATTCCTAAAGCAAGGTTTGAAACCCCTGGTTTAGAACAGGGTCCCCTTGGCAGTTCCTTCTGCCCAGATTGCTCACTCTTTCTTCTTTCCGCTGTCAACTCCTATTCCACCTTTAAAATCCAGCTCAGGTGCCTCTGCCCTAATGCAGCCTTCCCTTAACACCATGCACTGTATCAGCCCTTTGTCTGCACTTGTGTTTCCATTCCCCGGCACATGGCACACGGCACACAGCACACGACCTCACTGTATCGGAAACGTATGTCTTTGCACGCCTATCCCCATCATCCCACCAGGGGCAGGGTGATGTCAGCCACCTCTGCTCCTGAGCACAGAGCATGCCTGGCATAAAGTCATTCCTGGTAAAATGCTTGAGAATGGGGTGCCACCTGGTTGATGGTTCCCTGATTAAGAAGCATACTTTCTTTCCTTTAAATCCTCAGATGGAGCCAGTATTTTTATTAATTTGAAGTTTTATAAATGGTTAATAATCTCTGTTTGCCTCTCCCAGAAATTGCCAGGCTTGTCAGGAGCAGATAAACATGTTCAGATAATATCCCCTTTCCTGTCTTCCTGCCCTCACTGATGGTGTTGTGCTTGTTTTCTTCCCCCTTAGTGGAGACACTAGACATTTACTTTCCTCCAGTTCCCCTGAGATATGATCAAATACCCAACTGGAAGGTTGAGAGTTGGCAAACAACTTTGAGTTCATGTTGGATAAGGGATCTGGCTGACGGCACCATTTGGGGCATTGCAGTCTGATGCTGCTGGTGCCAGCCCATTCCCCAGAGGTCTGGGACTTGCCGATACAGGCCTCCCATCGGCGCTCCACAAAGGTTGCAGCTATGAGTGCTGGAGCCTATTCTGTGGAGCTGGGACTTCTGCTCTCCTGGCATTAGTCGCGAGGCCTCAGATATTTTCTCAGGGCTATTCGGGAAGCAGAAAGTTGTGCGGAAGCAGAGGCAGGTGGAGGCCCATGAGAATTGAGGACTTGCCTTAATTTGCTCACAATTTGAATTGAGAACTGCAAAGGTGCTAATTGGTCAGAATCCTGTCTTGAGTATTCTTGGGGGATTTTGCTAACTATGTCAACTACAAAGGTGCTTATTAACTTGGTGGACCCCTTTGCAATGGACTCCCTGATCTAGGGAGCAGTGTTTCTAAAATAGGGCCTGGGTGTGGGTAGAGACTGTTTCCCCTTCAGACACTGAGCACCCACCCTGTGCCGAATTCTCTGCTAGGTGCTGGAGGAAAGAACAAGATAGAGTTTGCGTCCCCAGCCTAAGGGACTGTCAGATGCACAACAGATTCAGCTTCGATGGGATTGTTGAATCAATACAGTCAGCCAATACAGACCAGAAAATCAGTCTGATGAGCTAAATTGACCCATCAACCCAGACTGAATAGAAAAGCTGGTTATATGTGTAGGTAGAGTGGGGACAGGGGAGGAAGGAGTGGTTCAAACTGTTACAGGTGTAGACAGAGTGGAGGGGAATAAAGCATAGTACAGACTAGTTTTATGTGTAGACACAATGGGGGAAGGATAAAGTATAGGCTTGGTGAGTGCACAAAACAACAGACGTGTTCTTGATGGGGAACTTAATCCTATGGGCAACTCCTGATACGATGATGTTCCATGAATGGAATGGTCGTCTGATATCCTGTTGACCCCCATGGAAAGTTGATTGCTGGATGAACCCCATGGGATACTGTCAAATGTCAGATTGTGACACTGATTGTATTTATAGTGATAACGTAACTGTTACTGTGGTCATCCCCCAGGTTGTATTGATGATGGTGGTGATGATAATAGCAACTACCAACTGTTGAACATGTACAAAGTGTCGTATACTTTATATAATTTGTTCTTGTCTCCAAACAACCTGCAATGTAGGAGTTATGGTCTGTATTACATGAGTAAGGATTCTGAGGCTCAGAGATGTTCGTTTCCTTGCCACGTGTCTGGTGAATAGGCAACATAAGGGAGTGGTGAAGAGTGTGTGCTGGGGTCAAGTGTCGGGGTTTGGGTGCCTCCTCTGACACTTAAAAGCCTGACTGACCTTGGGCAAGCTGTGAGCTCTTCTAAGCTTTAGTGTTCTTATTTGTAGAATGAAATTGTTGTGGGAATCCCGTGTGCCTGCCACTAGTAAATGATCAACAAATATCAGCTGCTGCTGCTGCTATTGTCATCCTTCTTGTTATCATTATTATTTTTATTATTGATGGCAGACCTGTCTGGCTACAAGGCAGTGTCCTTTCTTCTGCACCAGACTGTCTCCTGGGGACAAGGGGTAGAGGAAGTCAGGTGAGTCTGTACTGTCCTTTTTCCTTTTCTATTCATTTCATTTCTCGTATGGCTTTCCACCACTCCAGATGTACTTGACCACCAGGAGTGGTGCTTTGGGAATGCATCTGCCCAGAGTCCAGGTGGCCAGTTCTCTTTCTAGCCAATGATAGAAGCCACTCATCATGTAGAAATAAACTAAAGACTCTGCTCCCCAGTGAGGGTGACATCTCAGTGCCTCTCTGTCCCCTAGAGCTCTTCCTTCTGAAGAGCCTTTCAGTGCCCCATCCTCCTGTCTAGTCAAAGCCACGGGACACGTTTGGAAGCAAGAGGCCAGTGTGAGATGCTTTCAGGGGTGACCATGACCCACCTGTTCAGGGCCTCCGATTAACACATACTTCTTGGGGAGCTACTGGGCTGGCTCTGCTTTCTTGGCTGTAACTAACTAAAGCAGTGGGGGGTGACCCAAATATAGCCCAAATGTGTTTAGTTAAGGTCTTTTTGGTTTCAGGCAACAGAAACCCATTCTGGTAGTATACACAAAAGGGGAAGACTTACTCTAAGGACTTCAGGCTGCCTCCTAGAACCCAAGTGTCAAAACATAGCTGGGTACCTAGAAAACCACAGGGAACCCATGGAATGAGTGCTCTGTCTTACTCTGGTTACAATGCCTGGCTTCTGTGTTCTTCCCTTCTGAGAATTGGCTCTCTCTGCTACTTCCATCTGGAAAATATGGCAACCCCCAACACCTGTGTTTTTGTGCATGGGTCCAGCCACACGGGAACTTTCTCTCTGACTCTCTTCCAAATCTAAAATCCATGAAAGCATCTCACACTGGCCTCATCTGAGACAGTTCTTTACTACTGACCAACTTGATGGAATCACATTCAGGTACTAAGAAAACTCAATATAAACTCTAGGTGAGAATGTGGAAATGCTTATTAAATGATAAGTAAAGGAATTATACAAATTGTGTACCTAACAGAATTACAGCTCTATAAATCTGTTTATGCATATGGTTAAAGCTGAGTAGAGGCCACAGTGAGATATATTAAATGGCTTGTATTGTGGCAAACTTGGTTTATTTTGCTGCTATTGCTATTAGGAATAATACTAATTGGCATTTATGCTGTATTGTATAATTTGGAATGCAAGGCCACTGTGGGTGGACATTCTTCACATCTGTAGGCAAGAAAACTGAGGTTCAAGGAGGGTACTGACCCTGCTAATAAGTAATTGATTTAGACTCTAGATCTCATGCTCTCTCACCTGCACTGTATTGTGTCTCACGTTGTAAAGTTGATCAAAGAAAGAGAATTTTAAAATCAATTCTGCATGAAGCCAGAATGTTCAAGGTTAGTAACATTTATAGAGGGAGTGCTAAAGTCATATTTGCTGAAGGGAAATGAGGAATGGAGATTTCCTGGGGTAAGAAGCCAGGAAGAAGTAAAATGATTCAGTCTTCTTTCTTCTGGGTTCAGGGAATGCCTAGGTGCACTTCTAATGCTCTGTGTCAATCTTGCACAAGAAATGTACCAGGAAGGTGTCACTAGTATTAAGTATTCCAAACTGCTCCGGGGATGCCCGAGTTTCCGTTATTAGAAATGATTTGGATTAAGGGGCACTCTAGCCCCATGATTCCTAGGATTTGAGAGACCAGTTCGTCTTTTGTAAGGCCCCTGGTTGGAGATGTTGGACCACTCCTATTCCAAACTGCTCCGGGGATGCCCGAGTTTCCGTTATTAGAAATGATTTGGATTAAGGGGAACTCTAGCCCCATGATTCCTAGGATTTGAGAGACCAGTTCGTCTTTTGTAAGGCCCCTGGTTGGAGATGTTGGACCACTCTGAAAGCTCCTTTATGGCCCCAAACATGACTCACTTTTTTCTTCCTTTTTTAAAAACAAGGAATACAAGACCAAATATTGATAGGATGAGTGAAGATCTATGGCCAGTTCACCTACACATGCTGTAGTTTCCATTTTAAGGACAATGCATTATTTTTTAACATCAGAAGAATAAGGATATTTTGCCCCACTTCAAACACATATTGGGGATAACTGCAATTTTTCAAAGGCCAAGAAATGAGAAAAAAATATCCAAGCCTTAGTCTATGGTAATTTTGGCTTTGGAAGAGAATAGTTGCTCTAGTTCAAAAGCCAGAATGTACCCAGCAAAAGGGCTTGCAGGAAGCAGGCACCTCTTTAGAGATCTGGGCGGGTTCCCAATCATCCTCTACTGGGATGGCTCTGCTGTTCAGAGATGAAGATTTGGGAGCTGCTAATGCTAATGATGCATAAATGCATTTTCATCTATTTTATTAGGCTGGCCTTTTCAGGTTCATTATCATTAATATTAATGGTTGAGATATGTTCCCCCAGAGACTCTGCAAATAGTTCTTCTATTGTTCAGATAAAATTTATAGCAAGTTGAACTAAGAAGGGCACCACATGAGCCCAGGCTTGTACTTCTCATGGGAAAGAAAAGCTTTACCAGTAGCTTTGGATAGGTATGAACCTTTAGTCTATAGGTCCAGCATATTTTAAATATGGGCCATTAACTATACTGTTATGAACCCAAGAGGGAGTGTGAAGGTCTGTGTGGGGAAGGCAGAGAGGCGTGCTGCAAATTCCCTGACATCACGTCCTCCTCTGTTGTGACTAGCTCTGGCACATTCTACCTTTTGTTGCCACAGTCTCTCCCCCAACAAAGGGTCACAGTTTCCTCTGGATCCAGAGGTGTGGGCTGAACTTCTGCAGTTTCCCTGCCCAATGGGATAAAAGGGCCTTCCTCCCCAGAAGGGCCCACACAGAGCCCTGGCACTCGCAGCAGTGCCATCTGCATTTCCCAGAGATTTCACACTGCTACATCTCAAATGGGGCTTGAAATTTTTGTCTGGGCCAAGAGGAAGGAAGTGGCTTTGCCACTCAGCCACACATCTGCTGATGAGCTCTAAGTGGGCTGTGGAACTATGGGGAGATGGCAGATTTAGGTATCGGAATCAAACGCTAACTCTGGTACACTTTAAAACAATGAGCTGTTCTGTACCTCCTAAAAAACAAGATTTTGTTGGGTGTGGAGGGATCTCACAAAATCATGAGCCTCAATAAGGTCATAAGCACCAGTTCCATAGGCACGACCAGCCCAATACAAGCTCCCATACCTGATGCCTTAAAGACACCGGACCCCAGGCTCAGATGAAATCCTTACCTGTAAAACCAAGGTGTTGGATAGATGATCTCTATCATCCTCTCCAGCTCTGGAAATTTGGGACTCTAAATAGAATGGACTTCCCCTCATTAGTGAATTTCCTTGCCATTTGGATTCTAACAAGATTGTGTTTATGTTGGAAACCGCCAACAGAAGCTGAAGCTGCCCAGGGATGAGTGAGTATCATGGTACCCAGACTTCACTAGATGGAAGGGAGAGGTTGGAGTGAAGAGGACGTGCTCACCTGTGATGAAGACCTACTCTTCAGCTCCATCGCCTGCAGTTCCAGGATGCATCTGGGTCCAGTCAGGAGGGGCTCAGAAGAATGGGGGAAAGGTGGCACTGGGGACTCTGGGGAGTGCTAATACAAATCTGATGCTACCTACAGGTAGAGAAGAGGAGACTAAAAGTTTCTAAAACAGCTAAAACACTAAAGAGACATGACAGTCAAATGCAATGTGTGGCCCTTGATAAGCTCCTGTATTTAAAAAAAATCCACTCACACTATAAAGGACCTTATTGGGACTACTGGGGAAAATTAAATTTGACTGCATATTAGATGATATTATTTTATCAATATTGATTTTTTTATATATGACATTGGTATTGTGGTTATGTAAGAGGTTGTCCTTATTTTGAGGAAATACTTGCTGAAGTGTTTGAAGTATTATGGTATCTGCAATTTTTGTATGGTGTGTGTGTGTGTATTTATATATTATGTATTATATATATAACATGTATGTATAGAGAGAGCAAATATTGTAAATTAGGTATTTTTTTCTTTTTAAAATTAATTATTATTATTTTTACATTCTAAGATGTTGCAGAGAAGTTGGGGGAGTGAGGAGGGGAAGGGGGAAGCGAGTAGGATGGGACGAAGGGGGGGCATGGTTGAGGCTCGTGGCACCCCCCTCATTCTGGCAGAGGAGCCCAGGAGGCTTCCAGAAGTAGCTTAGCTGGATGTGGACTTCAGGGGTGTGTGGCTGAGGCCCTTGGCTCTCCCCAACCTGGAAGCCTGCAATGCTTCTGGTGGCAGCCTGATGGTCGTCTCTGGGCTGGATGTGGACATCAGGGAGGTGTGGCTGAGGCCCTTGGCCCCCCATGCTCTAGCTTGGGCACCTGGGGTGCTTCCGGTGGCAGCCTAGTGGTCATTGCTGGGCTGGATGCAGATGTCAGGGGTGTGTGGCTGAGGCGCTCGACCCCCCAGGATCCTGGCTTGGGACCTGGGGCACTTCTGGTCCTTCTAGGTTTTATAGGTGTTCTTTGGTGGTATTAGACCTTTACTGATTAATATTAGAAATTTGTTTCTGATCTTTGGTTTTTTTTGTCTTTTCTTTCAGTTCTGTGTTGGATTATGTTACTCCCACTACTTAAACTCTATACTGGAATGAATTTATTGTCCTTTGCTTACTTCTAAACTGGGGGATCTTCCTGTGGGAACTAGCATTTGAGCCCTCTGGTTGAGCTAAATTGTGGCTTTGCTGCTGATTCTCTGGGGAAGGCTTTTTGTGTAGCCCAAGTTTTAATTGTTGACCTTGTAAGCACTTCTGGGTCTTGTGAAGTCCAATGACCCTGGGTTGTGCGGAAACTCTGGTCTGGGCCCGAGTCTTTTCAGAATACTGTACCCCTGCAGTTCTATATTCCTGACCAGTCTCCACTGAGTGGGCCTGTGCTGATTGGAGGGCAGATCAGCTGTCCTTGCTGTACCCCAGTGTTCCCCTGGTGGGCCCGTCTCCCTCAGCCCCTGCACTCCAAACCCTTCCCATGGGATGGGCTGTGCATGGGTCCCTTGCGATGACTCACCAGCCTTCAAATGGCTCCTTTTTTCAGTTGTCTGGCCCCTCACACAGGGTCTACAGTAGCCCTGTTAGTGGTCTTACTGGCCTGGGGGCCACCAAGGCCCTCTTCTCCCCTGTAGCCTCACAGCAATTTTGTATGAAGGGCACAGTTGAGGCTTTTCCCAGCTCTTGCTCCATGTGCTCACCAGGGCCAGCCTTGAAATGGCCAGGGCTCAAAACGGTGAGAGCAGTCCTCTCTTTCCCTTATCATGGCTTCTCCTGCCTTCGTGAACTCTGTAGGTCTCTCTGCCTCTTTCCCTGAGCTCTAGCAGCTGCAGCTTGGCAGTTTGTTGCTTTTTAATAGTTGTAAATTGGTTAATTGTGGGAGAAGGTGATGCTGGGGACCATCTATTCTGTCATCTTGATCAGAAGAGGGAAATGTTGTATAATATTAACAGTTGGTCAATGTGGGTGGAGGTTATATGGGTGTTTATTGTGCTATTCATTCTAATCTGTAAATTTGAAGTCTTTCAAATAAAAAGTGTGTGAGAATGGCTCGAAGGTCAGCTCTGTGCTGTGGATGGGTTTTCTCTCTACAGCCTGTTTCTTCTGTGTTTAGTCACTGCACAGGCTCAGGAGTACTTGCTCCTGTCATAGTTTGGGCTCACTTCTCTCTTGTTCTGTTCCCTTTGGAGACAGAGTCAGCATCCTCCTTGCAACTAGGCTGACCGAGGATGTGAGGAACCTCAGGGCTGTCCCTGGAACTCATTTACTCTCGAACCACTCCTCCTTGCCACCTATGTAAGAGCCATTTTTGAGAAGCAGCAGCAGTGACCAGAAGCTGACATTTGTTAAGTGCTCACTCTGTGCCAGGCACTTCATCTGCACCAGCTCAACGGATTCTCACATACCAACCTTGGTTAGCTTCTCTTATCACCTCATTTTACACACGAAGCTACAAGACTCATGCTGTTTGCAAATGGAAGAGCCAGAATTTGAAGAATCCAGGACTAATGACTCCAAAATCTTTGTTCCTGACTACGTTGAGTGGATTTCACCCTGGAGCTGCGCCACAGTTACCTGGAGAGCATTTTCAAAACACACGTGAGCAGACCTGACTCCCAGGAGTACTGAGTTATTTGGCGGGGCTCAGGCATCTGTTGCAAAGGATAGGTTTGGCTGCTTGACGTCATCCTCCATTGTCTCTCTAAACCTTGGGTAAGTTCCATCATGACCTGTCTGCTCTCCCATCACTGTTTCGATAGTGAACTCCTTTAACCTTAGGGATTTGCTTCAGCCCTTCTTTTCTGCCTATATCCCCCCCCCCCCATTTAGGTTGGCCATGGTAGCCTCAGTAAATTAGGTGTGATGGGTGTAGTTGAACTAATGAACATACCATGCATCATTCCCCACACTTGACTTGTTGTGGAGGAGTAGCAGGAACTTAGGTGAAGGTGCCTGTGGACCTCTACATAGAGTAGAGCCCTGTGACTCCTGACAAGAAACAACTTGGAAGGGAAGACAGAGGCACAAGGAGAAAGAGCAGGCTTCAGCTGTATCTCTAATATTTCACTTATTTTGTGGTTGAGTTTCAAGAGAATTATACTCAGTAAAAAAAGCTAAGCACAAAAGATGACATACTGTATTATTCCATTTCTGTAACATTCTTGATATGAAAAAATTATAGAAACAGAACATATTAGTGGTTGTTAGGTCAGGGATGAAGGGTTGGAGGGGGGTGCTACATAAAGGGCAACAGAGGAATCCTGGCAGGGATGAAAATGTTCTCTATCTCAATCGAATAGTGTAAATTTCCTGGTTGTGATACTGTACTGGAGTTTTGGAAGATTTTGCCATGGGGCAAAACTGAGTAAATACTGGGCAAACGGTACACAGGATCTCCATGTCGTTTCTTACAACTTCATATAAATCCTCAAAATAAAAAGTTAAAAAAAGAGAGGAGTATATAAAGCAAATATAATGACACCATATTAACATCTATATGGGTTTGGGGTACATGAAAATCTGTTATATTTATTATACTATTTTCATTATTTTTCAATGTTTAAAATATTTAGTAAAAATAAAACCCTCTGGAGTTACATACTCACACTCATAAGATGTATCTTCAAAAAGTTCATGTGAAACGGGTGCTATGAAAAAACCATGCATGGAGTGCAAGATATTTTTGCACCAAAATAAACTCACTCTAACGTGTTATAACATGTCTGAACAGGACCTAGTTTGAGGCATTAAGAAGGATGAGACCTCAGTTTGAAAAGCACCGCTATCAGAGCAACATGAATTCTGCTAAGATTGAAGAAAGAACAAATATCAAATTTATGGTGAAGCTTGTGTGGAAGAATGGTGAAATCATTGATGCTTTACAAAAGGTTTATGGGGATGATGCCCCAGAAGAATCAGCAGTTTACAAATGATGTCCTTTAAAATGTCCCTTCTCATTTTAAGAAGAAAAGAGATGATGTTGAAGATGAAGCCTACAGTGGCAGACCATCCACATCAATTTATAGGAAAAAAATTCATTTTTGTTTGTGCCCTAATTGAAAAGGACCAAAGACTAACAGCAGAAACAATAGCCAAAGCCACAGACATCTCAAGTAGTTCAGCATGCACAATTCCAAATGAAAAATTAAAGTTGAGCAAACTTTCCATTCAATGGGTGCCAAGACTTTTACCCAGATCAGCAGCAGATAAGAGCAGATTTCATGGAAATTTTAAACAAATGGGATCAAGATTTTGAAGCATTTCTTCAAAGAATTGTAACACATGCACAATTCCAAATGAAAAATTAAAGTTGAGCAAACTTTCCATTCAATGGGTGCCAAGAGTTTTACCCAGATCAGCAGCAGATAAGAGCAGAGATTTCATGGAAATTTTAAACAAATGGGATCAAGATTTTGAAGCATTTCTTCAAAGAATTGTAACAGAAGATGACACATGGCTTTACCAGTAAGATTCTGAAGACAAAGCACAATCAAAGCCTTGGCTACCAAGAGGTGGAAGTCATCCAGTCAAAGCGAAAACAGACTAGTCAGGAGCAAATGTCGTGGCAACAGTTTTTTGGTGATGCTCAAGGTGGTTTGCTTATTGACTTTCTGGAGGACCAAAGAACAATAACATCTGCTTATTATGAGAGTGTTTTGAGAAAGTCAGCCAATGCTGTAGCAGAAAAACACCCAGGAAAGCTTCACCAGAGAGTCCTCCTCCATTATGACAGTGCTCCTGCTCATTCCTCTCATCAAACAAGGGCAATTTTTCGAGTTTCAATGGGAAATCATTAGTCATCCACCTTACTGTGATTTGACCCTTTCTGACTTCTTTCTGGCTTCTTTTTGTTTCCTAATCCTAAAACATCTTTAAAGGGTACCCATTATTCTTCAGTTAATAATGTAAAAAAGATTGCATTGACATGGTTAAATTCCCAGCATCTGTAATTATTCAGGGATGGACTAAATGGCTGGTATCATTGCTTACAAAAGTGTCTTGAATTTGATGGAGCTTGTGTTGAGAAATAATTGAGTTTATATATTTTTATTTATCTTTCAATTCCATTTTTTCCACAAACTTTTTGAAGTCCCCTTGTGTGTATGCAGGCTTGCCCAAGACCTGTTCATGTTCCCCTCAGGCTGCTGTGATAGAAGTACAAGTCTGAGGAATTTTGTAAGGGATGGATGAGGTACTTAGCTGTGGTGCTGACCCCAGTTGAGAACCATGCTTCCAACTTTTTTCTGTCCTCATTTAGCCTCAAACATCTAATGCTCTTTGAGCTTTGGGACTTTCTACTTCCCTTCCACAGTGCTCTACTGAATCTCCTTGGCATATTATGGAAATGGGAAAAATTATACTTCTATACTTGATGATATCTACTTCTAGACTAAAAGAAGTATCACAAGGAAGGCTATCTTCTCACTAGAATCCTTCAATTTTGTGCATTATAAAAAAATAGAGACATACATACCAGAACTCATTTATTATATAGCTAAAGTACAACTTCACAACACAATCAAAAGGGACTAAACGGAACATGTACAATAGTTTAAATGTAGAAATAGAAAAGAATGCCCAAAAGGTAAGTTAGATTACAATATAATTTTAGTAATCATTAAGGAGTAAAGTGTTTCTGACACAGTGTCACTAGGACAGACTTGGCCATAGCAGATCTATTCACATGGATTCTGGATGACAATCAGAAGATATTCCTTATCTATGGAGAGACATGGACAGAATTAATTCACCCTGGAAATTAAATTTAATAAATGAATATTTAAGCTAATCTACTTTTCTCTTCATTACATGGACCCTGTACAGACCCAATGGTTTCCCCCCTTGGCTGCACATCAGAATCGTCCATTGAGCTTTTAAAGAAATACCCATTTCCCAGAGCCAGCCCCAAAGATTTTAATTTCGCTGCTATGGGGTAGAATGCCAGGCATGGATAATTTCTTTTTTAAAAGCTCTCCAAGTGATTTTAATATGCAGCGAGGGTAAGAGTACAGGTGTAGAAAAGCTTTATTTAGTTTATGGGCAATTCTGATTTGACAGATGTGCAACAGAGAAATTTGTTCTAGACTAGGCTTAGGAGCATTAGCCTGTTTTACAGTCACGTAGTAACACTGGGAATGTAATTCCTTCAAGGAAAGCAGTGCTTCTGGCAGCTGTCTCCCAGTGGATCAGGTGGATGTGCTCACCCATGGGGGGTGCTTAATACTCTACAGGCCTTGGACACCCCCCCCACTTTATCCCCAGGACAGGGGACATTTCTCCCACTCTCCAGAGAGTCTGTGTGCTAAATTCACTGAAAATGACACCTACATCTCCTACATTTTTTGATTACTAATAATAAATGCAAGTGGGCAAAATTCAATTTGTTCAAAGGTCAAATTAATTGCTAATGTGATAAAATTTTCAGGCTGGAATTTTTTTTTTTTTTTTTTTTTTT
>NW_007732944.1:15706-21629 GCF_000696425.1 Galeopterus variegatus | reverse complement strand
TTTTTCCATGTCTGGCAACGGATCGCAACCCTCAGTGTTGCCCCCGTACCGGACCGGGGACCGGCAACGGGATTGCAACCCTCGGTGTTGCCCCCGTGCCTCGCTCAGCCAGTGAGCGGGAACCGGTCTGTATGTGGGATCCGAACCCTTGGGCGGGAGCGCCGCCGCGCTTCCCAAGCAGCGCACTTATCCAGTGCGCCACCGGCCCGGCCCGCAGGCTGGAATTTTCAGATTCAAACATCTTCACTTTGTAATCAAAGAATATTATGTTTCATGCTGTATATTAAAATCTATACTCCCCATTCTTTGAAACAAGGCTTTTGTCAGTAAGGTAGAAAGATACTTTAAATATGAAATGAAATGCCATATTACCTGGAGCTACCATGATTTCATGCTTCTTCGATCTGATCCTAAGAAAAGTGAGGTCGTTCTGAGGATCAATATCACGGACTGTGCTCTTGGCTTTCATTGTCAGCTGATGGAGAAGACCTGCATATTGAACAGTTGTCGAGTTGTCCAAGGTTGTTCGGATCGGAATGCCTATTATGAGATTTAATTTTGGGTTAACATTTTTTTTTCCGATTATAAAAGTAATATGCACATTGTAGAAATATTGGAAAACACCGATAATTGTAAAGCGGAAAAAATGATGGCTGATATTATTCACTAGCAACAATTTTAGTTTGTTTTCTTCCAATCTTTTTGCCTCTACGTAGATTTTTTTAGTTGGGTCAAACTATATTTACAAATTTGGCTGTTGCTTTTTTCTTCATTTAAATTAAAGCATACAAGTTTTTCTTGCTGACAATGTCATCAGCATTATTTTTTAATAGCTGCACACTTTACTACTCTATGGATATATAATCATATAATCAATCCCTATTGTTTGGTTATTTGGCACTTCACTTTTTTAAGGCTAATGGTGTGATGAACATCTTTGTGCATAGTTTGGAGGCTAATTGATTATTTCAGTATTAAGTTAACATATTTTTATATAAAATGCATTCCCCCAAGCGTCCTGTCTACAATGTGTCTGCTTTGAAATGCTTGGTCTGTGACATGGGGTTGTTAGTCTTCCCAGAGGCAAGAAATATAAGGGGATATCATTGCACATGCTGGAGAGTATGTTAAAAAGGATTTCCAAAATTTCTTCATAACTCCTCACACAGTATTTAGAAAAGATCACATTTTATGTTGGAAAATATGGTAATAACGATACTGTACTTTTGCTGTGAATTCCCTGGTTTGCACTCATTCTTGGTTTAAACATTATTAAATTTGACTATTTGTGTGCTCTATTGGTCTATTATATGAGTTTAAAACAGATTCTATTAATTTAACTGGAAAGTTCTAGCCAGAAAAATATGCAAGTATAATTCAATTCAGTCCAAATCAATCTAGCTCAATTTGGGTCGCCCAGCGCTCAGTGCCTATGTGTTACAGGCACTGTGGTAGGTATTTTACATATACTGTATCTAATCAGAGGTAGCTTTTATTTTATTTTGAGAACTACCAGATAGAGAATTCCAGAGATTTGATTTGCAAATGTGCCTTTAAGGGGGCATATGAAGGTGAATTGGGGATTGCTGTCAAATTCCTTAGGTACCTGAATAAAGGCCAATCAATAAAAGAGTTAACGTGGCTCTTGTTTTTCTCAGAGAATGTAGCTCCAGAAACTATTAAACAAGATGAGTACTTTCAAGAGTGGAAGAGTACTACAAGCTTAGGATTTTACCAAGTTTTCATAAGACTCAGGGAGACCATCAATTTTAAGTTTGAAACAGACTAATTATTTTTCTTTGAAGAAACTGCTATCTCCAGAACAGGTCTTGCTAAAGAATATGAGGATAATATTTACAGGGAAATCTATTCAATAAATAAGATATTACATAAAATTCATTAATTTTTGTGTTATTATTTGTTGGCCACTTTTTCCCAGGAAGGCAGTAAGTTGTCTTTCACACCTGATGGAAGTTCACAAAGCACGGATCTTTAACAAACAGAAAAAGGCAATGTACTCAGCCTTTGAAGACAACTTTCTGATGAATGGTTTTATTTCGCATCTTAAATAGTGACTACCTACAAAGTCTTTATTGCTCAGTGTCAAACCAAAAAATACAACCAGAATAAATTATTTAAAATGTAGCTCTTGTTTTTCTCAGAGAATGTAGCTCCAGAAACTATTAAACAAGATGAGTACTTTCAAGAGTGGAAGAGTACTACAAGCTTAGGATTTTACCAAGTTTTCATAAGACTCAGGGAGACCATCAATTTTAAGTTTGAAACAGACTAATTATTTTTCTTTGAAGAAACTGCTATCTCCAGAACAGGTCTTGCTAAAGAATATGAGGATAATATTTACAGGGAAATCTATTCAATAAATAAGATATTACATAAAATTCATTAATTTTTGTGTTATTATTTGTTGGCCACTTTTTCCCAGGAAGGCAGTAAGTTGTCTTTCACACCTGATGGAAGTTCACAAAGCACGGATCTTTAACAAACAGAAAAAGGAAATGTACTCAGCCTTTGAAGACAACTTTCTGATGAATGGTTTTATTTTGCATCTTAAATAGTGACTACCTACAAAGTCTGCATTGCTCAGTGTCAAACCAAAAAATACAACCAGAATTATTTAAAATGTAAATGAGAAGATTACGAATCAGATGCTCAGGCCTATTTAGTTAGTCTATTCATGATCCAAGACACAAAATAAAACAGCCAGCCTTTCTGAATAAGAAGTGCACACTGTGGAAACACTTGGAGCTGTCAAATGTTCCATAGGCACTTGAAAAAAATCAATCAACAAACATTTATTGAGCTCTTGCTTGGTACCATGTGAAGTAATTAAAAAATAATTCAAGAAGTAATTTTAGCAAATGGTCTAAAATTCACCCATTTCTCTTCCGAGAAGTAACCATTGCTCCCAGTCTCTTACTATCCTTCCAGAGATATTCCAGGTCTATTCAAGAACGTGTTTGTGTTTGCGTTTATTTTAATGGTACCGTTCTTTATTCTGTACCTTATTTTTTTCATTTAATACACTTGGGAAATTGTTTGATTCAGTATCCATGAAGCTGAGTAATTCATGTTAATGACTGTGTAAGTCTGTTGAATGGATGTTTTGTAATACACTTAACTAATATAGCCTCCTGACAGGCATTTAGGCTGTTCCCAATCTTTAACTTTTATACACAAGGCTATAGAACATGTCCTTGTGCATGCCATTTCACATTTCTATATATGTGTAAGATAAATTCCTAAAATGGAGTTTCTAGAACAAATAGTATGCGGATTTTAAAATTCGATATTGCTGAATTTATGGCACTATTTTAAAATGTGATTCTTTATGATCCCAGTAAGCTGGCACTCATTATTTCAGTTTGTCATCTTCAACTGTACATTGGTACTTTGTTTGATAGATTGTATTTTAAAATAAAGGAACTGGCTGGATGGCTGATAAAAAAAACTAACGAAATTCAAATGATGGATTGTTAGAAATGTCAAGAATATTTAAAATTAAGAGCCTACAGAAATCAGGCTTATATACATAATAATATATGACAGATATGACTTCCCAGGATACAAATATATATCTTCACCAATATCTATTTCATGATCAGTGTTGCAATATTGTAAACAATGAACGGTTTTATAAATGAAAAACCAATGTTAATGAAGAATCTACTCTAATCAAAACCTATGCCATTCAGAATTGGGCTAAATTGATGTCTACTTTATTGTCCTGAATAGGAAATCTGTGTTTCAATAACAGTGAAACCAAAACCAAAGAACTATATTTAACATGGCATATGATGATATCGAAATGAATAAACATGGTAGAAGACCTACCTAACCACAAATACAATCTGACAATATGTTAAAATAATATGCCTAGAATTAGTAGACCAAAAGCACTAGTAGCAAACAAGAACATAAACACCAAATTAGTTAAATATTTGCAGCTTTCTGAAAGCTGCAAATCTGCACTATAATAAATGACACTTTCATCTAAAGTTGAGTAGGCTGTTGAAATTGAATATTTTATTAACATTCTGGTCACACAACTTATACCATATGCTATTAATAAACTTACTTGTCATACACGCTGGTGAATAATAATCTGACAATAAAAATAATCCTCTCATTTATATTTTGGGACAAAAGGTTAATGTGACTTCTAGGTAAAAACTCTAAGTATCCAGAAATCTTGAAAAGTGCCATGAATTCTAACACAACCCTGTCCTAGTAAAGGCTAATTGAAAGTTAATAGATATTAAAATAATATTTTGTTGCCTTCAGATAGCAGAAGCATTAATTGAAGGACCTCACAAAAAAAATTACTTTTAATCACACCACTCAGAGATAATCACTATTAACATAGCCTTATCTTTTTTCCATATTTATCTTAAGTGCATATGTGCCCTTGCCTTTAAAATGCTGGTTACGGCTCCTTTCCCTCCTTTTTTCATCTAATATTATGAGTAGTTTATCATGACATTAAATATACTTCAACATTTTAAATAGAGTAATTTTATCAAGTAAATATTACATAGCTACTTTATAAATTCCCCTACAGTTGGAATAGATTTATTCACTTGTCTGTTTATTTATTCATTGCTATTATATATGATGCCTTCGTAAGTATCCTTGTACCTAAATCTTTCAGCACTCCTTAGGATAAATTCCTAGGAGTGGAATTACATTTACATATCAAAAGGGCTTGATAGTTTTCAGACACTTGATGCATATCACCAGGCTTATGTACTTTAGACTAAGATCTCCCAAAGAAACATACTGGATGAGTTGTCCTGGGTATCACAGGTAAATGAGCCTATACTGGGTTGAACAGTTTCCCCCCAAAATTCAAGTGTATTCTAAATCTCAGAAGGTGGCCCTATTTGGAAATAGGGTTGTTTGCAGATGTAATTAGTTAAGATGAAATCATACTCTATTATGGTGGGCCCTAATCCAATAACTAGAGTCTTTATAAGGAAACAGAGACATGGAGAGTAGAATGTCATGTGACAATGATGACAGATTGGAATGATGCATGTATAAGCCAAGGAACACCAAGGATTGATAACAACCATAGTCCAACTTGGGGAGGTGGCAGAACATACACAAATACCTGGAAATGAAATTAGTGCAACCAGACCCACACATTATGGCTGGACCACTTGCTGGCATATCTGGCATAGCTCTTGACTTAACTGTAAGGCTGATCTTAAAGCCCCCCTCCCCCAATTATTCAAGCTGGGTGAATTGTGTGTGTGTGTGTGTGTGTGTGTGTGTGTGTGTGTGAGAGAGAGAGAGAGAGAGAGAGAGAGAACTTCAAAAAGTTCGTGGAGAATGGAATTAGAAGCTAATATGAACTTTTGAAGACCCCTCGTGTGTATGTGTGCATCTCACTCATTTGGCACCGAATTACTTTTTATTCTAGAAAACAAATAATATATTTTATCTGTACAAATCAATTAAAAATTCCCACATTCTCAGAACTATTTAATTACAATTTTATTAAGTGTTGGGTATTTTGCCAAACACTTGACAATTATTATTTAATTTTAATTATCATTACCACTAGCAAAGTAAGTTATTTTCCATTCTTAATAAAAAAATAAAGTACAGAGTTTAACAGACTTTCTGTTGGCAGTTACTCAGTTAAATATTTATTGCCGGATTTTGCCCTGGCACTGAGTTGGTAACATGCCAATTCCATAGTTGCACCATGAATTATGTGGAGTAGCTACTTTTTTTTTTTTTTTTTTTGTCTTTTTCTGTGTCCGGCAACGGATCGCAACCCTCAGTGTCGCCACCGTACCGGACCAGGACCTGCAACGGGATCGCAACCCTCGGTGTTGCGCCTGCACCTCACTCAGCCAGTGAGCGGGAACCGGTCTGTATGTGGGATCTGAACCCT
>NW_007732944.1:3993-14249 GCF_000696425.1 Galeopterus variegatus | reverse complement strand
CCTCGCTCAGCCAGTGAGCGGGAACAGGTCTGTATGTGGGATCTGAACCCTCGGCGGGAGGGCCGCCGCGCTTCCCAAGCGGCGCACTATCGCAGTGCGCCACCGGGCCGGCCCGTGGAGTAGCTACTCTTATTTCAACTAATGCTCTGTAATTTCTAGTGGCACTTCTTACCCTTACAAATGCCGGAATTAGCAATAAAACGAGCAGAAGCCTTTAAGAGGTTGCCACCACAGCTGAGCATGGAGCGGTATACCAGAGAAAATGCTATATGAATTCTTAATAAGCATTGTGTAGAGAGGCCAAGTTTCTGACAAGCCTACAAATTTCATAGTTGGAAATATATTTGCCCTTTTTTACTATATTCAGAAAGACTATACTATAATGTTAAAATTAATTCTCAAAAATGTTTATTAAATATAGTAAAGGAACAATTTCATTTAAAACGAAGACAAACTCTGTACCCTTTATGATGTTAAAGCAAAAACAAACTGTCAGAAATGGTATTCTCCCTATTTTCAATATGATAGTTTTACTGAAACTCCTGAAATGTTGGAAGAAAATTACCAAAGCTTTAGAAGTAGATAATACATAGTGTTTCTTAGGAACATATGGACATGTTTAGACATCTTTCTCGTATTTATATCTCTAGCTCTTAGCAGAGTACTTGACATACAATAGGAGTAGATACTCAATAGATGCTTGAAAAGTAAATGCTATAGCAGAAATATACAAAATATGTTTTTGATTTCAAATTCTAAGATGTTTGTCTTAGGGTTTGACACAACAAACAGGTTCCTGGTTTGCTTCTGTGTGTCAGGAAGGCAGCCTGTGATATATTTACCTTCTGCATTTACCACCATAGTTCCAATAACCCCTTTATGGCTCTGTATCCTTTTTAGGGTTTCCTCCACCTCTGCCTGAAAGAGATCAGGAAGGCAATTAAAAAAAAAAGTCTTTCTGGTGACCCCAGCTATAAGGAGAATGATGTTTAGAAAGGCACCTACTCCCCTATCTTCTTAACCTAAAATCTGAGATTTCTGACAGACAGCTTTGAATTTTTCTAGGGACAAAAACTTACAGCCTCACAACAGCTCACTCCATTTTACTTCTTTTGCTAGAAAAGTACTATCTACATGGTACCGAAATCTGGTCTGGATCATCTTTCACTAAGTGATCTTTCTGTATTCATATGAAAAATTCCTTTTCTGCATTATAGTCCTTTAGATATTCAGAGCTTTATCATAGCCCCCCTCTGTCTAACAGAGGCCCTTAGTGAGAAATCTTATTTTCATTAATGTTACCTAATTGGGAGTTCAAATTATTAAATTTACAGAAGGATATTCTGTAAAAACAATGTATTCCAAGGTTCCAGAGTTCTCTTGATAACTATAGCTTGGGTATCAGTGCAAGCTGACTGTTCAATCATGAATGATTATGTTGAAACCTCATTATTGTGTTTTAAACTTTCTCAATGAATCTTATTTATAGACCTAATTATACAGTTTTCTTCCGTTCTAGAAATGTCAAAATCAAGAATAATATCTGCCAAACCTACATATTGTTCATGACTGAGCAATCACTGGATATTTTGAACTCAAACAGTATTCTGTAGAGTCTCTTGACAAGGGTTTGTTATATTTCCCCCCCAATATCACACAGGTGAACATTATGTTACTTTAGTCAATAAACAATTCCTTTTGCACTTAATGTGGGCACCACCACTTATTTCCTCTTTTCCACCACCATAGCGGGTGTTTTATGAATTTCAGGCATTTGTGTACTAGATTCACGATTTTTGCCATTATGAATACTATCTGTATTATCTACCTAGCATGTTCTTTAAATTATATCACTGCTAGAAGCTCAAATAAATGCATTTTAAGAGGAAAATATACATCGCCGCCACAAATGGAAACCCGGTATCATCTGTCATAAATAGAAATAACTGTAAAAACAACAAAATGAAGAGAAAGAATATTATTAAATTCTACTGCAATGAAAGATATGAGCCTTGAGGTCTGCTTTTCAGATGAAAAATGGAAATTGCCCAATGATAGTGGTGTTAAGGACCTAACAGTGCCAGAAACTTTCTTCCAAAGATAGTCTAAAGGCTGAACAAAATGCTAGAGGAATAACTTTCTCATGACGAGATTTACTCTGTTTTTGGCATTTCTGGGCCATCTTATGTAGAAACTAATGTTTGCATCTCGCGTTGGGAAACACTGCACTAAAGCATAACAGTTGTACGGGGTGTCAACAATTTATTACATTTTTGGTAATCTTTAAGACAATGTCCACAGCTCCTTACAACCACTACCTTTGTTTACTTTTATCTTTTACTTTTCTGCTTTTCCTGGCCTTTCCCTCTCTTCTCCCAGTTGTTTTGCTTCCCGTGATTTCGGAGTTCTCCTAATACAATTTCTTAATCCCCACCTCCAATCCCCTTTTCATTGCTCTCTTAGAACTCTTTGCTTTCCCCAGTGTCTGCTTTCCGTTTTCTTCCTTTTCCTTTTTTTTTTTTTTTTTGGCTGGGGAGGGGAGGGCTCTCTCTTCTCCGTTCCTCCCCTTTCCCCGTTTTTCTTTGTTTTCTCCATCTCCCCTCTCCATTCCCTCGTTCTCCCTGACCCATCTCTTCCTGCCCTCTCAGGCGCGGGTCTGTCACCTCTCCATCTCGCTCCTCCCCTTTTCAAACTTTCTGGGCTCCCAGGAGTTCTCCTCCCCCTGCATCTTTCTGCCTCTCAATCTCTCTCTTCCCTTTCTCGATATCACCTTTCCCCAAGTACCACCCCCGAAATCAAGCCCCGAGATAGCTTCCACCCATCTACACATCTTCTTCCCCCTCTCCAGGGTCTCCTCGTCCCTCCAAGAAGCTTCTGGAGCCACTAGTCTTCGCCGCGGCGCCGGGACCTCCCAAGCCTGGGTGGGCCCCGGGAGCCGGGCAGCGCGGGCCCCTGCCGGTCGGCACCCTTGGAGCGGCGGGGCGCGGATGGAGACCCCAGCTTTACCATCGTGCGGGCGGTGAGACTCTGGGCTCAGTCCGGCGCCACTGCCTCCCGGGACGTCAACAACGCTTCCAGCTGTTGCTAGGAGACAGGAGAGGAAGTGACCTCCCGGAAGCGCCGGGGCCGCGCCTGCGCGTGCGCACGGGTCGGGCAGCAGCCGAGGCTGTTCTTCCGCCCGGACCGGGGTTCTGACGCCTCTCGGCTGCCGTAGGGGAAGGTTCGCAAAAGTGGGCGACGGGCGCTCTCCTGGGGTTGGCCTAGTCCCCGTGGGGCTATGGGGCCGAGGAGGGAAGAGGGGAGTGGGGCAGGACCCCGGCGTGAGTTTGTCCATTCATTCATCCCTTTAGGCACGTCTTAGTGCAAGAGCCGTTCACTCCTTCGAGGACTATTTGTTGACCACCTGCCACGTACCAGGCTCTCTCTCGGCCTGGGTACATTCCAGCGGGGGAGACAGACAGGACGACACACGAAGCCATAATACGTATGAGAGGGGCTCTGGAGCAGATAAACGGGGACAGGCCCATCCGACCCCGCGGTTGCGATGCTTTAGGTATTTGTTAATATACTCTCCAGTGCCCTGTGCAACGCTGGTACGTCTGCTTCCCCGCCCTTGTAGTTTTTATAATATAGAAAAAAAAAAAATATATATATATATATATATCACATAGCATCGAGTAGTACAACCACGTGTGACTGTATTTGGTTAATTTATATCTATCCACCTCCAGATCGGTAGTCCTATCTCACTTCTTAGACTCGCATTTAGTTGTAGCGCCCTCTTACTAAATTGCTGTTTACCAGTATTTTTGTTTAATCCATTGGATCTTTCTTTTTGCCACTTTTTGTGAACAGTTCTGAAGTTACTGAAAAATTGCAAGTGATACTGCTGGAGGTTCTACAAATTGCCATAGAAGAGCATTCCACTGGGTATTTAAGAAACTGATGGAGAAAACAGAAGTTAAAGATCAATTAGGGATGGTCAGAAGTCAATTGACTTTCTGAAGGGCGTGCAGAACATCTTTTGTAGCCTAGGAGGGAGAGTCCAGCTATTGTATAAAGCACAGCAAGAAAATTTTATGGCTGGAGTCATGTTATGACTTCCTCAGCTTTGAATAGGACAAACACTGATGACTAAATACTAGTTGTAAATTGGTAATGCACCTCTATAGGGACCATGCTGTAAGGACTTCCTATAATACTTTGTGCTTTCTCTTTGAGAAAGCAGTCTCACACTAAACAAGGCATGCTATCTCCAGGAATATCAACTAGAATCTGAATGAGCCTTTGTCAGGATGCTCTGGAATAGTTTTGAACTCAGCGGTGGTTTTGGACTAGCTGATCCATTTCAACTCTGAATCTATCATTTCATGATATTAAGTTATATATGGAAACACTCTGAGAAGGTGGAGTTCTGTTTTAATTTTTGTTAGGGAGTAGGTGATTGTGGTCACTGTAATTCTCTTCTTTTTTTCCTCCAGGAAATATACAGTTCTCAAGAAGCCAAGTCACAATGGCTAACTAATCACACTTAGTACTCAACACATGGGATTCCAACCGAAATGATTTGGAAAGGACCGTAGGTTGTGGGGGAGGAGTCTGAGCCTGATGTGTGTGTGTACACAGATCTGGCTCTTAACTGATTGTATCTACCATTTTGCAGTAATAAAAATTTAGGTCTTCACAATAATATTGGCTGAATTGTGTAAAGACTGGTTCTTGGGCTCTCTGTGTTTTTCTGATCCAGGAGATTTCTACTTGATTGTGTAGCCATTTGTATTTCTTATAAAAATCAATGGCAGTGCACCATGTCTGTTATGTCAGTCAGCTTTAATGAAGGAACCCACTGCATATGCATAGGGGTGTGAATTCTCTTGTTTCTGGAATCAGAGTGTCAAACTCATTCAATAGCTGACAGCTGTGATTAGAACAAAGAAAGACTCCAGCATGAAAGGCACTGACAGGAGAACCCGACTGCTGAAAAATAAATAAGAAGTAGCCAGACTGACTTCCAACCAACAGTCAAATTTGACTCATTGTGCACAGGAAATCAATGAGGAGAATATAAGCCATTTTCTCCTTATCAACTTTCACTTCTAATTATTCTTTGGAGGTAGCTTGGTTTAATTTAATTTTTGCCTTTTGGGGGACTATAATGAACATACAGAGCTGTGCTCTATAAAGTGGCTTGGCAGTGTCTGACTTGTTCCTTGCCCCATCCTCAATACACGTGAATTCTCCCATCTCCTCACCTTTTCTTTTGACTCACAACAAGTGCTAAATAACTTTGTCCTTAGTGAAAGTACTAATGAAAAATACTTTCTGCAAGTCCTTTTGAAGTAACCTCAAAAGTTGTGGTACATGCAAAGACATAAGTCCACTATTTCTCACATATAGCTTTGTCAAAATGAAACAATGTTCTTCTGGGGGGTCTCTCGCTCTTTGATAATTTGCTACTGCTCTCTGATTAACCTGAAAAAATCCAGGTAACTTCATGATCTTGAGTTTTCTCTTGGAATTTTTTATACCACCCCATATAGTCATTTTGGCTTTCCTGCCAGTTGGCAAATACTACAAACTACACCATGGAATATATTTTATGCCTGTTTTCTCATAAGATAAGGCACTGCTTGTCAACTTCAACAGAAATTCTCCTAGTACCCCACTAGTTTCCCTCCAGAAAATCGACACTAGATTCTTCTAAAATGCGCTTAATACTAAAGCAGAATCAGAGGATGTCAGTGATATCAATAAGTTTTCCACATAACTGACCCAGTGCCATAGAATTACAGAATTATAGATTTAGGGTTTCAGAAAATCAGCCATTTTTTATTTCTTATTAGGACAATGACTTTCTGGGTTAATTCTTTTCAGGACCCAAGTGTAACAAAAGTATTTACTTCCCATAAGAGAATCCTGTTTGTTGGAATTAAGTGGTTTCCTAGAGCACAGGATTTGGAGTTGCAAGCAGCTAGGGTTGACATTTCTAGGTGTGTTTCCTTGAATAAAAGAAACTCTCAGAGCTTCAATTTCCTCAGTTGTAAAATAAGAAAGATAATACTTGATTTAGAGGGTTGATGTGCAGTTTAAGTAATATTATGTGGATGAAATGCCTGGCTCATACCAGGTACCCGGTATGGACCATTTATGCACATTTCTTCCTTCTGTCTTTTTCTTTCTTTAGTCCATCTCTCCTTCCCTCCATTCCTTTCTTCCCCTTTCTCCCTCTTTCTCATCTTTCCATTTCTCTACCTTTTCTTCCCTACTTCCCTCCCCTGTTTCTTTTCTTTCTCCCTTAACCACCTTCTGTTCAATCTCTTCTTCCTTCATGCCCTCCCTAGGAAATATCTCCAGAATTCATATTGTTGACTTTCTCACTAGAGAACAACTTTCCCTTCTTCCTCTTGTACAGCCTGTTATTCACTTAGCTCCTTCATCTACCTCTAATCCCATTTTTTTCACAATTTCAACTATCTCCAGAATTCATATTGTTGACTTTCTCACTAGAGAACAACTTTCCCTTCTTCCTCTTGCACAGCCTGTTATTCACTTAGCTCCTTCATCTACCTCTAATCCCATTTTTTTTCACAATTTCAAGTTTTTTTCACAATTTCAACTTTTATACTCCTCGTCCCAGCAAGCACTTCCCACCTGAGTGCATTGCATTCAAAGATATTCTCGGTATCTCAGGGTTGAGGGCAAACTAAATATTTCCTGGTCTATTAGTTTTGTTCAAAGAAGAAGAAAGAAAGGGCTGAAGGGAACAATAAATCTCATGCACTTTATGTACCCCTTCTTTTCTCTGATTTATCCAGTCCTGAGGTCTCTGATCTATTTTTTCAAGATCTTTTAGTTTTGAAATTACTTTGATGGGTAAGTATAACACAAAAAGTAAGATGCACAAAACAAATGTGCTCATACTGTGGGTGAGTACCACCCAGTGAGCTCATTTGTAGCCTCCAACCAGGTCAAAAGAAATAGAACACTGCCCACACCCCACAAGCTTCCACATGGTCGTTCCAGTCATTTCTTCCCTCCTCCTCCCAAAGTTAGTTATCTGACTTGCAACAGTATAACTTAGTTTGCCTCATTTATAGTTATATCAATGAAACGACCTAGAATGGAATCTTTTGTTTAGACCACATTTTGAGCAAACCAACATTATGTGTATGACAATCACCCAAGTTTTGTGTGGTTGTAGTTTCTTCATTTTTATTGCATTTTTATTTTTACTTCATTGTAGGAAAACACCATGATTTACATTTTTACTGTTGATAGATGTTTTGGTTGTTTCTAGGTTTTTACTGTTGTGAGTAACACTGCCAAAGGCATTCTTTTAGATGTCATTTGGTGCACATGGACACGCATTTATGTTGGTCATATACTCAGACGTTTGGTGCACATGGACACGCATTTATGTTGGTCATATACTCGGACATAGGGGTGGAATTGCCGAGTTGTAGAGGGTGATTCATTACCAGGTGAGGCCAAACTGTTTTCCAATGTACCTGACAGTAATGAAAGAGAATTCCTTTTGTTCTACAGCCTTACCAATAGTTAATATTGCCAGGCTTTTTGATTTTAGCCACGTTGGTATGTGTATAGTGGTACCTATTGTGGTTTTAATTTGCATCTCCCAGATTATTGATGAGATTGAGCACTTTTTTCCGTATGCTTATTGACTCATTTTTTTGGCTTGTGTGTGTGTGTGTATGTGCATGTGCATGCACACCCTGGATACAGGCTCCTTAATGGTTGTATCTATATATTTACATTTACATATATGCCTACATTTATATCTATATCCGAATTACAAATCTGTTCTTCTAATCTGTGGCTTGCATTTTATTCTCTTGTCTTTTGAAAAATAGAATTTCTTAATTGTTATGTAATCAAATTTTCTTTTATGAGGTTAGTACTTTGGTGTCTTGTTTAGGAAAACTTTCTATACCCCAAAGTTATAAAGGTGTTTCATTTATTTTCTCATAGATATCAAACTGACACAGTACCAGGTAGTGAAAAGACCACCTCCCCCCAACTGTACTGCAGTGCCACCTTTGTAATACACCAAGTGTCTGTATTTGTGTGTTTCTCTTCCTGGACTTTCTATTGTATTCTACTAGATTGTGGGCCAATAACACTTGCCCTAATTTGATATGCTATTATAAAATCTTGATATCTAGTTAGAATAAGTTTCTCCTTATTCTTTTTTTTTTTAATTTCCTTTTTGTCTTTTTTCTTGACCTGCAACGGGATCGCAACCCTCGGTGTCGCGCCCGCACCACGCTCAACCAGTGAGTGGACCAGTCTCTATATGGGATCCGAGCCCTCGGCAGGAGCGCCACCGCACTCCCAAGCGCCGCACTCTACCGAGTGCGCCACCAGGCCGGCCCTCCTTATTCTTTTTCTATATGAATATCTGACTTTTCTTTTCTCTACATTTTCATATTACTTTTGGAATAAGATTGTCAATTTCCACAAAAATACAGCTGGTATTTTGACTAGAATTTAAATTTGTATGTCAGTTAGAGGGAATTGAAATCTTTGCAATAATGAGTTTTCTAATTTATGAACGCCGTATGCCTCTCTATTTTTAAAGTTTTTCTTTCATTTCTTTCAATAATGTATAGTTTTTTGTATAGATGATGAATCACTTATCTTTCATTATGTTTGTTCACGTGTATTTGATATTTGGTATTTTAAAATTTTATTTGCTCACCATTTGCTGTTGGTTTATAGATCAATTAGTTATTACATACAGGTTTTATATCTAGCAAATGTGCTAAATTCCTTTATTAATTCTATATTGTATTTATAGTTACATATTTATCTTATATATGGCAAAATTGCTCAACTCAATTATTAATTGTATATGCTAATCTATGATGTCTTTAGGTTTTCTACATGCTTAAGAATCTTCTTCAAATAATGACAGTTTTACATAAATTATACATGTAACAGATGAGAAGGAACACTTATCATCTTGTTTAATGGGGCCAGGATAACTTTGATAAAAACAACCTGACAAGAACATTACAAGGAGGGAAAATACAAGCACGTTTTACTTATGAACATAAATGCAAAAATCCTGAATAAAAATTGGTAAATACAGTAGTCTCTTGGTATCTGTGTGGACTGGTCCTGGGACTTCCCACAGATACCAAAATTTGAGGATGTTCACCTCCCTGATATAAAATGGCATAGCATTTGCATATCAGTTACACACATCCTCCAGTATATTACCTAATACAATGTGAATGCTAGGTAAATAGTTGCTATACTGTTTTGCTTAGGGAATAAAAACAAGAGAAAAAAATCTGTACATGTTCAGTACAGACACAATTTTCTTTTTTGAATATTTCTGATCTGTGGTTGGTTGAACACATGGATGTGGAACCCACAGAAATGGAGGGTTGACTGCATTACAGTACTTTATATGTAAATGTATAATATACAAAAATAATAATATTTTGTATTAGTACATTTCTATTGCTTATAACAAAATACTTGGAACTGGGTAATTTGTAAGAAAACAAAATTTATTGCTTACAGTTTCAGAGGCAGGAAATTCCAGGGAATTATCTGGTGATGGTCTTATTGGTGGTGACAGTTATGCAGTGGTCTCACATGGCAGAATGTGAGACGAGAGAGAGAGAGAGAGAGAGAGAGAGAGAGAGAGAGAGAGAGAGAGAGAGAGAAAGAGAGAGAGAGAGAGAAGAAAGAGATCAGAGAGAGTGAGACCAGAGAGGTGGACCAGAGAGAGAGAGAGAGTTCCTTGTGCGCTGTCCTTTTGAAGGACCCCAGAACCACTCCCACAACCACCATTAAACCATCAACTTAATCACCTTTTCAAGGCCCTGCCTGTCAATTACCTTAATAGGATTTGCCACCTTCAACAGTTACAATGGAGATCAAGCTTCTAATACATAGAACTTTGGGGACACAATTCAGTCCATGTCATACATCATAACAAAACTGGGTTTATTTCAGGAATTCAACTTTGATTTACCATCTGGAAGTCAATCACTTCTGCTGCACTCTATTGGTAAAAAATGGATCACAGCTTCTGGTTCTAAGTGAAATAGGGTAAGCACATGCACCCTGTCTCTCCCACTAAATTCAGGTGTAAAAACTGTGCACAATGTGTATGGAAGTTACTTGAGTACTCTGAAAAGTGAGTAGTGTCATGCAGAAGGTGTAAAAAGACCAGAATTCAAAGTTCCATTGAATTAATGATGAATTCCCCTTTTCCACCC
>NW_007732944.1:1875-2761 GCF_000696425.1 Galeopterus variegatus | reverse complement strand
AGAAGTAATTTCTCAGGAAGGTAGGCTTAAAATTGTTTGTGGACTCCTGAACTTACCCTTGGAGCATATGTGTTTTTAATCCTAAACAATATGTCAAAGACTTTGAGAACTGAACTACTGCCCAGGTCCTGTGCTGGTGACCGGGTGGAATAAACATGGAACAGATCCAAACAATCCTTCAAAGTCTTCTTTGAAAGTGGAGCTTATGTTGAAACCATAAGCTACAGAAGGCTGGTCAGAGCTTGGTGCCAGAACCAAATTGGCTTGATTGCCTGATAAAACAAAAACACCAACATTCTTAATGGGATTTAAATAACACACAGCATCTTGTTACTTAATACTAAAAATATTCAGGATACAATCCACAATCATTTGGCATACAGAATTCCAGGAAAAATCTCAACTAGTTTGAGAAAAGAGAATGAACAGACACTAACAATGAGATGACACAGATATTAGAATTATCTAACAAAGACTCTAAAGCGACTATTATCAAAGTGGTCCAGAAACTGAGGACAAACATTTTTAAAACAAATGGAAAGACTGAAAATCTCAGCTAGAAAATATAAGCTGTAAAGAAGGTGTCCATGGAAATTTTAGAACTGACAAATAACAAACAAAAACCTCACTGGATGGGCTGAATAGAAGACTGGAAATGACAGAGAAAAAAGTCAGTGAACTTAAAGATAGATCAAAAGAAATTACCCAATCTGGGCAATAGAGAGAAAAAATATTTTTAAAAAAATGAATGGAGTCTGGGCCGGCCCGTGGCTCACTCGGGAGAGTGCGGTGCTGATAACACCAAAGGCCCCGGGTTCGGATCCGATATAGGGATGGCCGGTTCACTCACTGGCTGAGTGTGGTGCTGACAACACCAAGTCAAGGG
>NW_007732944.1:0-335 GCF_000696425.1 Galeopterus variegatus | reverse complement strand
GGGAGAAAGGGCAAACATTGGAATAGAAAACAAATGGAACAATCAGAAACAAATTCAGTCAGCCCTCCATATCCATGGGTCCTGCATCCATGGATTCAACTAACTGCAGATCAAAAACATTTGGAAAAAAAAATGAATGGTTCCATCTGTACTGAACATGTACAGACTTTTTTCTTGCCATTATTTCCTAAACAATACAGTATAACAACTATTTACATAGAATTTACATTGTACTAGGTATTATAAGTAATCTGGAGATGATTTAAAGTATACCGAAGACTGCACATAAGTTATATGCAAATACTATACCATTTTATATAAAGGACTTCAGCATC
>NW_007732943.1:76120-121513 GCF_000696425.1 Galeopterus variegatus | reverse complement strand
TCTCTCTCTCTCTCTCTCTCTCACACACACACACACACACACACACAACTATACAAATGTACTATATATCTTATGATATATATTTTCATATATATATGCTGATATGCAAAAACCAAGGTCTGGAAGAATACATGCCAAACTGGTAATAGTGGTAATCTCTGGGAATGAAACTGATAAGGTAATCTAATCAAGGGGGTCTTGCCTGCAATGCATTAATTATTATAAGGAAAATATATTCATGTGTTTCTTATAAAATGAAAATTATACAAGGGGGATACAGGAATAGTAACACCCCTTGCTATTTTACTTAGCAATCATATTTAAGCACCCTTCCTCTCATGATCTTAAGTCTTCAGGTAAATAAATTTATTCGCTCATACATTTGGCCTGTTGGTCAATCTTTCATCAAAGTAGTAATGAGTATTTACCATGTGCCAGAAAGTATGCTATAGCTGGAAATGAAATCAGTCTTCCATATCCATGGGTTCTCCATTTGTGGATTCATCCAATGTTGGATTGAAAAGATTCAGAAAAAAAAATTCCACAAAGTTACAAAAAGCAAAACTTGAATTGAATGTTGAATCCAAGTGAATGATGTGATGTGTAGCCACTGTATGAATATCAGGTACTATAAGTAATCTATATATGATGTAAAATATATGAGAAAATATGCATAGGTTATATGCAAATACACCATTTTATATAAGGGACTTGAGCATCTGTGGATTTTGGTATCTTCAGGGGTTCCTGGAACCAATGCCCCGTGAATACCTAGGGACGACTGTACAAAGATGAATAAGGTATTTGCTGGATCTCAAATAGTTTAACACTCTTACAAAGTATATTACTCTGTTTCTGTTGCTTATACCAGAATACCTGTAATTGGGTAATTTATAAAGAAATAAAATTTATTTCTTACAGTTTGGAGGCTGGGAAGTCCAAGGTGCAGGGGGAACATCTAGTGAGGGCCTTCCTTCCTGGTGGGGTGACTCTCTACAGCAACTCATGGTATCACATGGTAAGAGAAACAGGTTGAGCAAGATAGCTAACCTTTTTACATGCTCTCTTTTTAAAGCCATCAGAATGACACCTGTTACTTTATGAATGGATCGATTTATTCACAAGGACACAGTCCAATCACCTCTTAAAGGTCCCAACTTTCAAATACCATAATTGGATTTCCCACCTTTAACACTGTTACAATGTAGATAAAGTTTCCAATACATTAACTTTTGGGGGACACATTTATCCCATAGCACAAAGGTTTAGGGATTTCATTCAGCACATCAAGGAATCAGTATTTTTCCTCACCCTGGTAACAGCCAACATGAATTTGAGCTGACTAGTCAGAAAACTGTTGGTTAAATTTACCATATGCAATCAAAATCATTTTAATTAAGAATTACTAATATCTGAAAATGGATACATGCTGGGAAACACTTCCTGATGAGTTCAATTTTCAGGCTTCAGTCAGGAAATAGTCAATTAAATTTCCAAACTTTTACCCACCTGGAGGTAAATCCCTGAAATGTTCTGACAAGTCCTGTAGGCATAGAACCTGTCCCAAATTTCAAGAGTGATTCCATGTGTAACAGACATGCAATCAGTGTCTGCCAGAGAACCTCCTTGAAGCATCAGCCCCCAAATGTGGTCCTCCTTAGTGAGGCTCAGCACCCTCTTGGTGACTGGTTATACCCTGGCACACTCAGCTAATCAGTCTAGAGTATTTCTCTGCTGTTTACTAGACAGACACACGTACATGAAAGGGCCTCCAGAGAAGCACTGTCCCACAAACTAGGGTAAAAGATGCCCCTTGATCTCCATTATTTACCTTCCATTTGACATCTGCTGAGCTTTCATTAGGTGCTAGCTATTGCATTAAGGACCAGAGACAGAGAGATGACCTTGTCCTCAGGAACTCCTGCTCTTATGAGGACACTTATTCATTCATTCTATTTATATTTATTTAGTGTCAATGCTAATTGCCAGAGATAGAAATTTAAGAGCCTCAGTTATTGGACCTCAAAGACATCCACAGTCTAATGAAGATAGAGAGTTGTTGAGACCATGTCATATGTATCTTTGCAATCACAGACCCAGGACAATGCTTGGCACAGATTCAGCAACTCAATTAAAATCTGTTGACTGGATGAGTAAATAAACATATGAGAAACTATGTCTTTACAAAAAAATAATCATAATGATCACTATAATGATGGTATGAAAAAAAGGGCTGTGGTTTAGGGTTTGGGAAAGTAGCACCTGGACCTACCTACCAATGGGTTAGGGTGGAAAAGAAGACAATGTTTAATCTGGAACATTGATTTCCTATTAAGAGGCCCACATAAGAGCTAAAAGAAGTGATGGGAATAAATTTAGACTATGATATTGCTTTAAAAAGTCTATGCTACTGGAATTATTTGACCATAAAATTTCCAAATGCCTAGTTTCTAAATTTTTTATGTTGTTTTTTCCCTCCAACTTCTTTGCTGAAGCTCAAACAAAAATAAATGCAAAATTAAAATTACAAAATTTAAATGCCAGTAAATGGAAAGTTGAAACCTCACTAAGTATTAATGCAAATCTATAGGTTAAAAATACATCTAACATCATAATTGTCAAAAATTATACATAAAAATGGAAAATGTGCTACTGCACATATAATGTCATCCTTCAAGTTCAAAGCTGACACTATTTTTATCTCTGTGTGGGGAATATGTTAAAAAAATTTAAAAAGAAAATCCAAGTTCTGTTTTCCTGCCTTATATATGTAGACCAGTTCTTGGCTTGCAGTTTCCGTTTCTATTTAGAGGGATATTCTCCATTTTGTAGGACCAAGACATGCCATCTCTGATTTCCACAAAGCAGGGCTATAGTGAATATAGGAATTATATAATAGCATTCCACAATCAGGTAGAATCTAAGAAGCAATAAAAGCTAACATGTTAAATTTCTGGCCTAATATAGGTACATTATTTTATCCTTACTTCAACTTTAATACAGGTATTATTATTACCTTCATTTTATAGATTCATTCATTCAACAAACATGTATCAAACACCTATTATGAGTTAAGCTCTATTTCCAGGGTATAAAGCTGTGGAAAATGGTGAATCAAATCCTTGCCCTCATAGAGCCTACTCTATCTGGGAAACAGTTAAACAAATAGATAAGTAAATATGTAGTTTGTCAGGTAGTGATAAGTGCTATGGAGAAAAACAAAACAAGCTAAAAATGATAGGCAGTGTGGGGAGGGGGGTAAGGAAGGGTGTTACATAGGATCATTGAGGAAAGCCTCTCTAAAAAGGTTTAATTTGACCTGAAGGAAGTGAGAGAACTAGCTATGTGGATATCTGGGGGAGGAACATTCCAGGCAGAGGAAAAAACCAGTGTAAAGGCTTTAAAGCAGGAGCTTGCCTGAAATGTTTGAGGAGGATGTTATTGTCAGAGTGGAGTGAAGGAAAACAGAAAGTAGTGGGATATGTAGAAGGGGTATATGTTGGGCTGTATATGCAATCATAAAGACTTCAGCTTTTTCTTTCAGTGAGATGGAAACCCAGGAGTAGGTTGAAAGAGGAGTGACATAATCTGACTTGCATTTTTACAAAAGATGGTTGGGGCCAAGAGAAAAAGCAGAGAAACCACTTTGGTAAGAATACCAGAAACAGGAGAGGGAGAATTGGCCTTGAAACCAAATGAAGAAAGTTTTCAAAAAGGTGGGAGTATTAAATAGTGGTAGGTTAAGATGAGAACTGAGAATTTACGCACTGGATTTGTCATCATGGAAGTCCTTGGTGACCCAGCCAACAGTGATATAACAAAGTAGTAGAAACAAAATCCTGAATAAAAAGGGTTCAAATAAGAATGGGAAGACAGGAATTATAGATATAGAATTGGTGTGTGGATACTGATACTTCTTAAGGATTTAGTTACAAAAACGAGCAGAGAAATGAAGCAGCAGCTGAAAAAGTATGTGGAAAGAAGTGATTATTTTTTAAATCAAAGATATTTCAGGAAGTATCTAAAGGACATTATCTACAGGAGGGATAAGATAGATGATTGATGAAAGAGGGAAGAAGAGTAGAAAATTTCTGGAGTAATGTCCTTACATGGGAAGAAGGAGTTGAGACCTAGCACACAAGAGGTGAGAGACGACCTCAAGTAGGCTGCTAGAAGGGAAGTCCGAATAATGTGGGTACAGATCCAGGCCAGTCAGACAGTGTGGGGATAGGAACTTGTGAATTTTTTCTTTTGTTTTCTTCTGCTTTCTCAGTGAAATAGCAAGAATTTCTGCTGACAATGAGAGTGTAGTTTTGAGGAAAGTGAAGGTATGAGGTAGTCATTTAGCAGAATTAAGAGTGAGTGAGCTAGGAATATAAAGGAGGGTTAAGAGCGGCCCTCAGAGCCCCCTTGATACACGCAATGTGAACTTGAAGTGAGACCAGTCAGCCCGGTTTTGACAGGTGAGGTGGTATCAGCTAGTCCAAGGACTCATAACTGGTGAACAGCTGTATAGTGGGTGCCTCTTGTCAAGGTAAGTCCATGTCTCTTTCTATTATTCTTTAACAATAGATAGATACAACTCACCATTCCACCTCTGATGAGGAAAATGTGAGATCGCTGAAGATAGGAACTGATTCACCATGGTGCTGCTGGTAACTGACACAATGCTTGGTACACAGCTACACTCAATAATATCTTGAATTGAGCAAGGGACATTTTAATTAGAAAAAATCATGAAGTTCTCAAAACGGTATGATCTTGAATGTACAAGCTAGCTCCTCAAAGCTTTGCAAACATCACTAGAGCTGTTAAAATAATGTGTTCTCTCTAAATTGCTTTTGGTCTGTAGTTTGAAAGCCTACCTTCCACTCATACTTTGTATATCTGCCTCCCAAGGATGTTTGACTTTGATTCTGTTGGTTACTTTTTCACATTTCTGCTCATAGACAATTTTACAAGAGACTGCAATGGAAAGAGAGCATTATGACAACTTTGTCCACGGTATCACTAAGAAATATATGGTGGTATTTGCAGCCTTCATAAGGTGCTGTGTTGTACCTTACTTGGACTGCCATCAATCCATAGTGTCATCCTAATTCAACAACGCAGTCCATCATCCTATGCAAATCTTTTTAGTATGGACTTCTAAAATTAGTCTAAGGAATACAGAAACTCCTAGATACTATCCCAAGGGCATTTGATGGTATTAGAAACTGTTCTTTATTCCTCTGAATATCTGCAGAAAAACTGTTCAGTATGCTCCCTTTGTAACCTAACACATCTTGACTATCTTTTTGTGTTTGTATTTTGCCTTCCCAATTAGATCATAAATTTACCTGTAACACAGTGGACATCCAGTGGAGTGTCTATATGTAGTTGTTTAATCATTATTTGTTAATAGAGTGAACTACACCCCACCCATCCTCACCCCCCAAAAAAGCACAAAAACATGGTATCATAGTGCTCCAAGATATTACATGTTCACGTCTCTCCAGGCAGAAATACATGCCCAATCTTAGGAGCCCAGGCCCACAAGTTTTTGAAACAGTTATTCAAGACAATAAGTTTGAATAGAGGACATGGCCAAATTATCTGTATTTATTATGAATCTGCCATGATGCAAAGATCACACCAACCTCTGGCACAGTGCTTAAAGCCAAGCAGTGATTCCAAGACTGCCCAATCAAGGGTACCACATTATCACATAAGTTGCCAAAGTTAGCCTGATACATTTTCCTTTCATGTCATTTTGCCATTTATAGTAGAGGCATCTACTATAACTGACAAAATGTTGTCCATAATCTGGCTCCTAACTGTTCCTTCACTGCAGTCTTTGCACCTTGAAACCTTCGCTCTGTCTACTTAGACAGCATGCAGTCCTATGACCATGCCACATTATTTCAGACCCTATATGGACTGAATAGACTGTTTTTGTGTAGACAAAATAACAAGGACCAATGAATGCAATTTATAGGTTGGCAGGTTTGGGTTCAATAAAACAGCCCACAACAAAATGGCTTCCTTATGAAGTATGAAGTGATATCACTGATAAGGTGATCATTACCTTATTATTACCCAAGTACCATGTTTTATGCATCTTCTCAATATATCTTTTCATCTACATCTACAACAAAATTATTAATTTTTATTTTGTATATATTATCTTATGAAATATAACTTTTTATTAAAATAATCTCATATTTATTTTAAAATTAGGAATGAAAAAAGAAACTAGACTAAAAATGGTTATCATTTATCAAGTACTTATTCTGTGCTGCCAGGACTTATGTTGAGGGTTTTATATAATTTAATTATGTCAATGTGAAAAAAAATTTTATTTCCCTCATATCTTTCATAAAAACTTATAGTGTAAGTTTTATGAGTATCTTTTATAAAACCAACACAATAAGTTTTTATGGTAAACAAAGTTGAATAAATAAAGTTGCATAAAGATTAAACAATTTGCCCAAGGTCACACACCTAACAGGCATTTGAATTATGACTCCAAAGTTAGTGTTCTTAAACAATCGACTACATTGCCTTTCTAGAAAAGTGCTCTTTATACATCAGATAATATATATCTATTGGTTGAATGAAGTCTTAGTAGTGTTATTGGCAATTCTGTGTGGTTGGGTTGCAGAGAGAAAAGTTGTAATTGAAGCAAACAAATCATGATGCCTTTGTCCCAAAAAACTCTTGTAATTGACCTTATATGCCCTAGAAAAATAGGAGACTATCCTTAATCAGCTATTTTCTAAATTACTTGTAGTCTTATAATTTCTAACTGCCTAGATTTTCATAATGCTGGTGTTTTTTTTTTTCCATAGTTGAGATCTAGTTTAGGCTACAGTGTAAATGAGTAGTACAAAGAGTCCGGAATCTATCAATCACAATACATTGGAGCCTATTATTAGTGTAATCATTATCCACTTTTGTTATGGTTTTCTTCACTTCTGACGTATGCATAAGATCTTACTGGTCAAGTAAACTGTTCTCAAGAATCCAGTTTACAGAACACAGGATGAGAAATGATAGTTAAAGAAGAGTAAAATAACTGAGTTATCTTTCACTACTTGATGTGAACACTACACCAGGTAGTCTGTGATATGATATTTGAAAGTGAAAGAAAACCTAGATGAAGAAAGAAAATGAACAACTTAATGAACAGAGCAGACAGTGGAAACAATAATGCTACCAAATATTGCTTGGCATGAAACCTAGCTCCCAAAATTGGACACACTGTTTGAAGATAAACAATTCAATTAAGCTGAAGCAGCACTCCACAATCAGGAAGAAAAGGCACATCACACTTCTTATAAGCCCTATTCATCATACTAGTAGGCATTACTACATACATACATACATAAATACTCAATCATCTAAAGGTTATCAGATTTGATTTTTTTATGAAGTAGTTTGTTTCAATTAATTGACTATGACAATATCAACAGCCTGCTTCCTAGCAAGAATGTCAAGAAAATCTAAATTGCAAAATACCCAATGTCTTTTTTTACAGCACAAAAGCAAACTGAAATATGAAGCAATGAAATAATGCAAAATACAGCAAGTTTATATATGCTTAATAAGTGTATAAATCTTTTGCTTTTCAAATATCTTCGTATGGCCGGCCCGGTGGTGCACNTATGGTGTATCACATTTATTGATTTGCATATGTTGAACCAACCTTGCATCCCTGGGATGGAAAAATAAAATTAAAGGATGATACAAATCCTTTTATGAACTTTTTGAAGTATCCTTATATTTGTTCCTTGTATATTGTAGATATATATTTGTTGTCAGTTTTAGACATTGTAAATAACTTTTCCATTCTTATATCTGTCCGTTAATTGTGTTTACGACTCCCACAATTAAAAAGATATCTTCAATTTTGATGTAATCAAGCTAATGCATTTTTTTAATCTAGTGATTTCTGCTTTTGAGGTTTTCTTTATGAAGTCCTTCAACTTTAGATGACAAAAATATTTTGTTTTCTATATTATAGTGTATTAATTTTAGTATATTAATTTTGCAGGATTAATCTACTGATATCCAATTTTATAGTGTTAGGCGAAAATTCAGTTTTATTTTTCTTCATAGAGTGATCCAGTTTTTGCAGACTATTTATGAAGTAAGCAATCTGTCCTTTCATTAATTTGAGGTAAGATGATTTCTATGATGCATTTTGCATGGCCAGATTCTGGGTACCTAATATAAAAGGGGCTATTAAAATGCTCAATTCTGTACATTTCTCTCTAAGCAGATCACTCAATTCTTTGGGGCAGGTGTGCACCCACAGCTTTCATGTGCAATTACCTCATATCAAATTTATGTGGGCATTTCTTTCATCAAGCTCACATGGAAGAAGAAACTCAAAGCAAATATTTTTCTTGCCTTCTCACTCACTCTCAGAGTCTGGACTGCTTGTTTAAAGGACAAACTTAAACAGGGCCTTGTTTGGCCCTGGCCTTGGACTTTACATCTGAGAAGTGGCCTTCAGTTTTTCCTGTGCCAAAACTTGCCTTGGAAGCCCGCATTGAATTTCTATTCCTCTATGTATCATTGCTTCTCCTTTCTGAGTCTCCACCGCACAAGGATTTTATTCATTTAACAAATTTCAAGCAACTATTATGCATGAGGCAAAGTACAAAGTACTAGTTAAACTGTATCAACAATACAGTGAACAACACAGGCAGGGTCCCTGATTCAATGGACCTAACAGTGGAAAAGAGGCTAATTAAACAAATAATGAAAAATGTCTATAAATTGAAAACTATGGTAAGTGCTGAGAATGAAATCAATAAGGTACTAAGTGAGAATATAAGAATGTAATGGAGGAAGTAGAGGCCTCACTTAGGTTAGCAGTTTTTAAGGCATTTTTGAAGCAGTGAATTTAAAATGTGAGCTGATGAAGTAGGAGTTTGGCACAATGAGCAAGGGTGGGTAGGAGAGATCCACGCAGAGGAGCCACCTGTGAAGGCCATGAGTGTCATGCACTATTTTGGCCTTAAGATGCATCAGTGAAAAAAACAAAAACTTCTTATTTCATGAAGTTTACATTGTATTGAGGCATATGGACAATAGCACAAAACATAACAAATAAATAAAGTATAGCATATTAAGTAACAAGTGCTATAAAAAAGGAAAAGTAGGACAGGATGAGGGAGATAAGAAATATGGAGGACATAAGAACGTGGAGAAGTAGGGGTCTGGTTGCAATTTAAAATTAGGCAGTCGGGGTAGACTGTATTGAGAAAGGGACATTTGGGCAAAGGCTTGAAAAAGTGAGGGAGTGAGCCATGTAAATCATGGCAAAGCATATTCCAGGCAAAGGCAAAATCAAAAATACAGTGAGAGAATGTCTGATAGATTCCAGAATATCTAGGAGGTCTAGAAGAGAGAGGACAAAGCAGAGGTTAATAGAAAAGGTGGTTAGGAAAAGAATAGGGAGTTAAACTGTGCAGGATATTATTGCCATTATAAGGATTTTTGGTTTTTATTCCAAGTGAAAAGGGAGACATTCAAAAGTTGTTTTCTTTTATCAATGGTATTTGGTATTTAATCAATTAATATTTTGTTTAAGTTACAGAAAGAATAAAATATAATTCTGAATGTACAGCAATATAAGCAATGCCAAATTACAAAACTAATAAGAAATAACTTCTGTCTATTTCAGGGTTTGGGGAAGAGTATTATGATTTGACTTACATTTTAAAAGCATTGCTCTGGTCTCTCTGTCGAGAATGCACTGTATCAGACAGGGTAGGAACCTCTAAGGAGTCTATCATAGCAATCCCAGTGAAGAGATTATGATGACTCAGACAAAGATGGTCATAGAAAGGTTCAGATTCTGAATATATTTTGAAGGTAGAGCCAACAAGATTTCCTGATAGATTTAATATAGATACCAAGCCGAGCTGAGAATGACTGAAAGATTTTAGACTTGAGCAAGTAGAATTATGAAGCTGTAAACCATTGTAATGGGAAATCTTGTTATAAAAGTTGGGGATAATGCAGGGGTTCATTCTGAGATATTTTAGTGTGAGATGTATATTGGACATCAAAGTGAAGATGCAGAGCAAATAGTTGGATATACTTGTATGCATCTTGAATTTGTGAGAGAAGTATTGGCTGGAAATAGATATTTAAGAGTTGATTACCTATGTTATTTAAAGCTTTAGGAATGAATGGAGGTGGCTGGCTGGTTAGCTCAGTAGGTTAGAGCACCAAGGCAAGGAAGGGTTAAGATCCCCTTACCAGCCAGCTGCCAAAAAATACAATGGAATCACTGAGGAAATAAATGTAAATAGAGAAGAGAACCAGTGACTGAGCCTTGAGTTTCTCCAAGATCAAGAGATTAAGGAAGCTGAAAGGTAGACCTGAGAGAAAAAGGAAAGAAAGAAAATCAGAAGGGTGTGGTAGCTGGAAGCCAAGTGAAGGACATACATCAAGGATCTTGTCAAATTCTGCTGATAGAACAGGGACTAAGAATGGCCCATGGGTTTTGTAACATGGTGATCATAAATGTTCTTTAAAAATGTAATTTCAGAGGAGTGGAGGAGCAAAAATCTAAATAAAGTAAGTTTAAAGAAAGAATTATGAGAAGAAATTAAAGGAAAGTGAATATAGATAACTGTTTCAAGGAGTTTGGTAACAAAAGACGTATATTTGCGATGAGGACTTTTTAGCATAACCACAATACCACTGTCACGCCAAATAAATTTATGGCAATTCTTTAATATTATCTAGTACCTCATAAGGTTTTTTTATTTTACTTGATTTTTTGAGATGGGGAAAAAAGTATAATATTTCTATGGTGGTGGAAATAATCCAGTAAAGAAAAAAATTATTGATATAAGAGAGACCAAATAAATATGGTTAAAGCAATGTCCATGATTAGACAAGAGAGGCAGAGAATCTCATCCACAGGCAGAGGAATTAGCTTTAGATAAGAGCATGGATAGTTCATCTGTGGTAACAGTTGAAAAAGCACAGTATTTAGTGTGATTACAGATGCTGACTGGCACCTTGGCAAGTAGGGTAGTGAGAGTATGGGAAATTTCTCTTCCACCTGCTTTTATTTTTATTGAGTAAGATGCAGGGTTAATAGCTGAAATGGAGGGTGATTTGGGTGGTTTTGGAAATTTACAGAGAGAAGATAATATGTTAAACAATAATCCAAGATATTGAGAGAATGAATAGCTAGTGAAGAGCACTATGATTTTATGGCCCATGTGAAAGTTGTGGTCATAGATTTAAGGTGAGACTAATCAATGGGGTTGAGCATTTTTTCTACCCACATTCAATTCCAGGATGGTGGAGCTATCCACAGCATATTATAGACTTATGTGGATCAGGCTAATCTCAGTGGCCAGGGAAAATGAATTTTAGGTGATGCAATACCAAATATGAGCCAAAAAGAATGAACGCAGATTGATCCGGAAAAAAAAAAAAAAAATGTGTCAAAAGGGAAGGTGGAGACACAAAAAGAAGTATTGAAAATACACCAGGCAAAAGAAGTGAGAAATAAGTGTTTGAGTTTAAGAAAATACAGCAGTTTGATTTTGATAAACTTTAAAATTTAAAGAAAGAGGTGGTAACACATCAAGCTAAAAAGGGACATAGACCACAGAGAGCTTTTTAATAGAGCTTAGTTTTATCCAGTAGACAATGAAAGGTTAATGAACGGTTTTAAGCAGGGGAGTGAAAATGTTCAGTTGTATAGTTTGAATTAAAATAAATGAATAAAGTAAAACACATGTGAGGATTTGGGGAAGACACATGCAGAGTCAGAAAACCATAAAATGAGGCATTTGCAGCAGGAATTTTCCAGGCAAGAAGTAATGAGGGTCTGAACCAGAGCAGTGGAAAGAGGCAAGAAATGATAGAAGGAGGTCAATTAAACAAATACTTTGGAGGTGGAATTAGTGGGATTTAATGGTTATCTCAGGAATCTCCAAAATGGGGTAGCATAACAATATAGTGGTTGTGAGAAATAAATATTAAAACTCTATTTTTATCTTAAAAAATAAACAAATAGACTTTTCTTACATTTAATTTATGGACTGATAATACCTGTAAATAATATCTAAATGAATTCATTTTGGAGTGCTTGATTAGTTTTTTTTTTTTTTTTTCTAATGGGATGTAAGGTTAAAATAGTTTGGGGGCCGAGCCCGTGGTGCACTCGGGAGAGTGTGGCGCTGGGAGTGCAGCAGCGCTCCCGCTGCGGGTTCGAATCCTATATAGGAATGACCAGTGCGCTCACAGCGCTCACTGGCCGAGTGCGGTGCGGCCAGTCTCAAAAAGGACAAAAAAAAAATAGTTTGGAGACCACTGATTTGTTAGAAATAGGTAGAAAGGGACAAGCCCGTGGCGCACTCGGGAGAGTGTGGCGCTGGGAGTGCAGCAGCGCTCCCACCGCGGGTTCGAATCCTATATAGGAATGACCAGTGCGCTCACAGCGCTCACTGGCCGAGTGCGGTGCGGCCAGTCTCAAAAAGGACAAAAAAAAAAATAGTTTGGAGACCACTGATTTGTTAGAAATAGGTAGAAAGGGACAAGCCCGTGGCGCACTCGGGAGAGTGCGGCGCTGGGAGTGCAGCAGCGCTCCCACCGCGGGTTGGGATCCTATGTAGGGATGACCGGTGCGCTCACAGCGCTCACTGGCTGAGTGCGGTGCGGCCAGTCTCAAAAAGGACAAAAAAAATAAAATAAAATAAAATAAAAGCATATTTGGGCCAAGCCCGTGGCGCACTCGGGAGAGTGTGGCGCTGTAGCACAGCAGCGCTCCCGCCGCGGGTTCGGATCCTATATAGGGATGACCGGTGTGTTCACTGGCTGGGCGCGGTGTGGCCGGTCTCAAAAAGGACAAAAAAAAAAAAAAAAAGAAATAGGTAGAAAGTAGGAGGAAAAAAACATGGAAGACTGGTTTGTACCCAAGTAACAAGATGTACTTTTGTTGTTGTTGTCACCCAATGAGATAGATAATAACAGAGCAGAAGCCAGTATTAGGGAAAAATGACAATAGACTTAATATGGGGTGTGTATCTGAGGACATCTTGATAGAGCTTTTCAGTTGACCGCTGAATAAATGGGTTTGAAACTCAAGAACTGAAGACATAGATTTGGAAGCTAATAATGCACAATAGTGGTTAAAACTCTGGAAGTGGGTAAGTGGAAGAACACTAGGTAGGAAGTGGGGTGGGGGTAGAATGGATAACAATACTTGGTGGCAGGTCTGGTAGTGCTGGCAGTGGTGGGGGTGAGTGGAAGGAGAGACACTCCTGAAAGAAACTGAAAAGAAGCAGAGGAGCATGAGGAGACCCAGGAGAGCTGCATACAGAAAAGAAGAGCATCGAATATTTCTAAGAAGCAGAGGGTGATCAATAGCGTTAATGCAGGAAAGCCCAAATGAAAATGAGGAAGTGAAATATTAATTAATTTTTGCAATTGGCACACTTACATCCTTTCAGGAGCAGTAATTGGTAGCAGAAAGACTAGTGGATTGAGTGAAGAGCAGTAAGGAAGGAGAGACAGTAAATATAGGCTAAGTCCTGAGAATTTTGACTGAGTTGGGGAAAAATGAAATGAATTCTACTTTTATCCATCTTATTTTTCTTTACCCCCATGCCCATAAATCTTTTTCATCTTTAACAGGACTATTATAATAATCATGGACCACTAGGGATGATAGAAACAAAGAAAGAAAAAGAAGAAACTGTATCGATATTAACAGTAACAACAACAGTTGCAGTGATAACATTTAATATTTAACTCCCACAGCAACCCACTTAAGTAGGCCCTCTTTTTATTCCATTCTTGTAGGTGAACCAACTGAGACTGAAAGTAGCAAAGTGATTTGACCAAAGTCACCCGGCTTATGATGTAGAAATGATTGCTGGGCTCCTTAAGATCAAACTTGGTGTAACTCAAGAGTCAGCTTGGCTCATCCTGCCTCTCAGGAATAAGATTGGCCTGAAGGCCTAGCAATTTTCCTTTTCCAGAGTTCCATAACTCCGGCTATACTTTTCTATGTCTACTAAGTTTGTGTCCTGAAGTTGTCTTTTTCTGTCTGATCTGCACTAGCTAAGTCAGTCAACCCCCCTTATTTAGCTTTCACAAAACAAACAAACAACAAAAAACCTCACCCCATGTGCATGGAAAAGCCATGCTTTACAGTAGGTGAAGAGCAGAAAGTCATATTACAGAAAAGGAAACATCATATGCAGTATCTGTTGTTCTAAAAAAAAGTCCTTTGGACAATTTTGCCTGTACAAGCTCTAGCCTCTCTCCATGTTTCTTGATTCGGTCTCTTTCTTTCTCCTCTCATTGCTACCCTCAAGACCCGAATGCCGGCTTTATCTGTCCACGTATCTATGTATCTGTGTATCTATCTATCTTTCTACCTATCTATCTACAGAATAATTTTGCTGTAGAATTTTCATTAAATCTCCTTCAGTCCCATTTCTCTGGTGTTTTTCCTTCCAACTCTAAGTAACTTAAAGTCATGTGTCTTTATTTTCCTAAGTACAGTTTCTTCTCTAAAACAGTGTTCATTTTCAGGGAATAAACACTTTTTTTTTTCATTCAGAGAATGAAAAAATACATGAGAAAGATTTTGGTCATGCATCTTGTGATCTATTATCACAATTGATTAAATCAATTGTTTTTCCTGACTTCAGCCATATGTAAGCCTTAATAATCACAGATCTCACCTCAAAATAATTAAAGCAAAATTGAAAAACTGCCAAAACTCATGGTTAACAATTTAATTATTTTTCTAATTGAATATATGTTTAATGACATTTCCAATTTAAGATTTAGTACAAACATGAACTTTAAGAGAGCCCACAGATCTAGAATTTGAATAAATGCATATTTAATATAAGCCAAAATACAAGAAAGCAAGAACTAAAATATCACCAGAAGAGAAAGGTACTACTTAAGCAAACAATGGGATTCTCTCATGTGATGATTCCATTTGCCATCATACACACAAGGAATAGGAGTGGGAAAAATGACAACTTACCCTCAAGGCTGAGTTCACTTGGAACCCACATGAAGGCTGGAACTATTTCACCACTGGAGCCCCAATGCCCAGAAGAGTGCCTGGCTCATACTAGCCATAATATAAATATCTGTGGAATGGATAAGGCTTAGTTCTAATTAAAAACTAAATCTGGGAATGTGAGATCATTTTGAACCCAACAATTCTCATACTATTTTCAATAATTTCAAGTTAGGTTCAGATGGCTAGCGAAATCAGGAAAGATATTTAACATCTTCAATGAATGAAACTGAAGTAACATTTACCAAATCACTATATTTAGTTTGAACAGTACAACAATTATAACAGTTAAAGAAGAATTAAAATATGAGATTGATCTCCGGGAAGAAAGATCTGTTAATGTCTGCTGCATTATGCTTTGTGTTCATGTTTCATAAATATCATCTCATATAATCCTTTCAAAGTAGGTGATTGAGGTAGACAAAATAATGCTCCCTTTACCTCCTCAAAAATATGTCCACATCTTAATCTCCTGAATTTTTGAATATTTTAACTTATATGGTAAAAAAGATGTGATTAAGGATCTTGAGATGATTCTAATCTAATCATATGAATCCTTAAAAGTGGAGAACCTTTCCTGGTTGTAGTCAGTCAGAAAAAAATAAAACGTTGCTAAATTTGAAGAGGAAAGACTGTGTCCTGGATCTAAGGATACAAGTGACCTTTAGAAGCTAGGAAAGGCAAGGAAACAGATGTCCCTAGAGCTGTCAGAAAGGACTACAGCCCTGTTGTCACCTTGATATCTTCTCTCAGGAGACTCATGTCTTACTTAATTAACCTACTTTATTATTTTTCTGTTGCTTCTGTAACAAATTACCACAAATTTGGTGGTTTAAAAAAACACAAATTTATTACCTTTCAGTTCTGGATGTCAGAACTCTGAGATGGATTTTACTGAACTAAGTTCAAGATGTCATCAGGATTGTTTTCCTTCTGGATGTTCTAGGAAAAAAAACCTGTTTCATTGTCTCTTCCAGCTTCTAGAGGCTGCTTGCTTTCCTTGAGTTGTGACCACTGGCCAGAAATTGTGTCCCTCCAACCTCTGCTTCCATCATCAGATTTCCTTCTTTGGCTCTGACCTTTCTGCCTCTTTCTCAAAAAGACTCTTGTGGTTACATTGGGCCTACCAAATACTCCAGAACAATCTCCCCATCTCAAGATCCTTAACCTTACCACATTTGCAAAGACCATTTTACTACTGCCATGTAAGGTAACACAGTCACAGGTTCTGGTTATAAGGATATGGACATATTTGGGGGGAAGGGGCATTATCCTTCATACTGCATCTACAGAACTGTAACATAATAAACTTGAGTTGTTAAAGTCACAAAATGTGTGATAATTTGTTACAGCAGCAATAAAAAACTAACACAATGATATTATCCTTACCACAGTGACAAAGAAACAATGTTTCATAGAAATTAAACAGCTTGTTCCACTAACACAACTAAAGAAGTCTAAATTTTCCTAAGTCATCTTTGTTTTAAATACCACACCTAACTTGGACATCAGCAGCAATATGGAAACTAGAATATCCTACTAAAAATTTCATTTATCCATTGATTAAACTAATATTTATAGAGTGTCTACTCTGCATCTGGACCTGTTCTTGATGATGTGTGGTCTTGCTTATTAACCATCTCTCTTCCTAGCATTCCCGTTAATAACCCCTAATTGATTAAACCCAACTTTCTGTCCAAAATAAATTTGTTTTAATGTGATTTTCTTTGCAACCTAACTTTATACTCTGATTTTATGCACTCTCACAGAAAAGATTATACTGAAAACCATATTTAGAAGTTAGAAAGTGGAAAGCTACAAGATAAATAAGAAGGCCATTCCTGGGCTGAGTAGCCAAGAGCATGTGTATTCACCTTCTCCAATCTATTACTGTCTTAGCTTGGGTACCCAGGGAACAGACTGTGAGACAGGAATTTACATGTAGGAACTGTCTTACAGAATGTTCTTAGGAATAAGATTTGAAAGGAGGTCAACAAAGCAAAATTGGGCAGAAAGGGAAATTGAACTATTACAGTGACAACAGGGGATTCAGGAGATCACACGGGAAGTCCTAGAGCTAAGATGACCTTTCATATGAGCCTGGAATTGAGGCAAAAGGGCTGAGTTCCTAAAACCTCATATTGACTAGTCATTAGTGCAGGGCTACTCCCAAGGAGGGGGTATGACATTTTGTAAGTCAGGTCACTTTGTGTGAAGACAATTGCCAGAGAAGAACTCAACTCTGAGCCAAGAGCAGCCAATACTCCTGGCAGATGAGGAAATGAGTACCTAGGTCATGAAGGAGAGATTTGAGCAGTGCACCACAGCATCCACTACAGTCTACTCTCTGCATAATTTGAACCCAATTACTTTGTATAATAAGTTTGCCCATTTAAGAACAGCTCAGATGTTTTCTTTTCCTGGTGAAACTTGCAGGAGAAAGGTTACTGAAAGAATCTATAGTCCTACTTTTACTTCTGATGTTATAGCCACCATCACTACGCATCATCTCCTTCTTCCACAGTCTATTCTAAATTCCCCTCACCCTCAGCTAGTACCACTGCTGGTCCAGGTGAATTACCTCATGGGATGACTCAGAGTTTTATCCCTGCAGGGTTTGAGTCCCTGGACACCATGTTCTTCACAAACCATAACTGCTCCATTTGTACACTATCATCAAAACTAGCCAGTGCACACCAAGAAATGCCCTCATGGAACCCCAGGGAGCCAAATGTATTCTCCTTGCCTTCATTATATGACAAAAGCTTTTTCTCCCTGTAGTAATCAGGGTTAGTTATCCTCACCAACAGAGTGACTTCCTTTCTTGCTTTCTCTTCTCTTGTCACACAGCACTTGAAGTGACCAGAGATCAGCTGTAACTTCAATTATAACATGACTCATGCTGTCTCTCCTGGTAGACACATCCCCCTCATGGGGAACAAGAATACTAGTTCTTCAGAACCTAAAATGTGGGGTCAGGAAGCACAAATTCTCTCAGTAGGCCACTGGGAATAATGGTAAGTAAGGCCAACTCCTACCTTTACCTAGATTTGTGAATTCTATATTCCTAAAATAATGATTGCCTTTGAGTGCATACTGTACCCTAGAGAAAAACACTAATTCTCACAGAATATCCTGTCCAACTGGGTGCCCCAGCTGCAGCTTTAAGATGCTGTTCCATTGTTCTATAAGGCCAGCAGCTTCTAAATGGAGCAATATATGAAGTATTGTTACACTTTTTTTTGATGCAAAATGAGTCACTTGGTCCCATGTGGTGTTATGTGGGATACCAAGTCACTGGGTCGCCAATCTGTCAGCCCACAAAAAGTGCTGTTGGCTGAGGCTTAGTGCCAGGAAATGCAAATATGTATATACCCATAAAATATGTGTCGATTCCATCCTGGACCTACTCTAAGCCCTAAAACTGAGTGAAATCTTCCACTTATTTGTGAATAGATCAGAACAGTATTCCCAAGTGATGGGAATTATGAGATGTAATCATTTGTCCTATACTTTTGATGGGATACCCCAGCAGTCCCCAGACCACTCTCTAGGTGGCCTAATAGACCAATAAGTTTTTGCAGGGTTTAAATCCCACCACTAGGGATGCCATATTCTATTTACCACGTCCATAGCTTTCTGCGAGTCAACAACCATGCACATGCACACACGTACACGCACATACACACATATGCTCCTTTCTGACATTGCCACTCATTACCTAGCTTCAGATGGTTAGCTGCTGCACTTGGTTTCTATTATTTCAAAATCCTGTTATTTCCACTGCTGTTAGGGAGCCCACTTCTGAAATACTGTCTCCTGTCAACAGCCATAATCTACAGAGGACAGCCACCACTGAGTTTCTCAGTGATGTTGGTTTCTTTCATCAGAACATTTCTTACTGCTTTGGAAAATGGAGTGTCCTCTATGCTTACTTAGTACATCTTTCTGGCATGTTCTCTGAGTCTTTTGGTTTCTTCTTCCATTGTCTGCCATAGCAACTCTGACATTTCTACTTCTTAAATTTCTACTAAATTAAAGGGATTGCCTTTTCCAAGCTTGTAAGAACCAACTTTGCTCCATTTTAGTAGCATTTCTTGGAGTCTTTGACAGTATTAAATCCTATATCAAAAGAAAGTACTCCCATGTCAATAAGCTACTTATCCAACTTTATGTTCTGTTTTCCTTTGATTAGTCAGTTATCCCCAGAATCCCCACACATATTCACCAGGCTCTTGCTTATACATTTTGGCTAGATCCTTTCTTTTATATAGATTGTCCAGCATTACCTCAGCTGAATTATGTTGATACTTAACAAGAGGAGAGACAGAGAGGAGCAGGTGCTGTCTACATCATCTTTAAGTAGGGGTGGAAAGCTTGTTTTCAACAAGGAAGAGTGGGTCACTTCTGCAGGCTATGAGAGTTCAGAGGAATGTGGGGATTCAAGTTTTCAAGTGTGATGACTCAAATGTCCCCACCCCAAATCTCAGGATTCCATGCTTTTCCAATAAGAGTCTTGACATTGATATGGTAGACTTACAAAGTGAGGAGTAGACATTCTCTGGGGCTATACTGCCCTTATAATTAAGTCTTAGGCCTGATTCTCAGTATGTTATGTGCTGTATTTACAGAAGATAACTCTGCTCCTGTGAATTTACCTTCATTCAAATTAAGCAATAAACCTGGGGGTGATTATTACACTCATCACCTATACTCTTGGAATTTTGAAGTACTGAAATTTCCTTCTTTGATTTAACTTCCTCCCTCTACAGCTGGACCTGTTGATCCTGTTCTACACTAACTTAATGTTGAATCTATTACCCCTTCCCAGATTCATTTTCTTCCCTATCCAGTATAAACCCCACTTCAACTCTTCTGTCACCAGCTTTCACAAATCTCATGACCCTCCCAACTTTCACCACAGCAAATTCACTAGTCCTCAACTCTGAAGAACCAAAATATCTGTTTTCTTATTTTTTTCTGCTGAACTATTGCATACTGCTGGAGAAAAATTATGTAATAGTAGAGATCAGCTACAACAAAATTTGTGATTTTTGTTTTTTAGAGCCCTCAATGTTTTCCACCCATCATTTTACTCACCATTATCTCATAATTCTCTTTGTCAATGGCCCAAAGTTGCTTCAAACAAAATACAACAGGATTAAGCCCTGGATCTCAATAGATCATTTAACTTCCTTCTTTGTAACAAATAAATAAATAAAAATAACAAAAACAAACAAACAGAAAACTTGAGTCCATCTGATATTTTCTCCTTCAGCTTACCTCTTACATGTGAACTATAATATCATCAGTCCTGTCGTCCTCAGTGAGAAAAAGTGATGTTTTCATTCTTTTGTTCACCAACACCTTCATCTCTGACTTTTATTTAGGAGCTCTCTAACAACAACAGTACTACTACTAAGAGCCTGTACCAATTGAATGTTTGCAATGTGCCAGTCACCAGGCTAAACACTTTAAATTATTGTAACATTTAATCTTTACAACAACCCTAAATTATTCCCATTGAAAAAGTGACAAAACTGCTGTTTGCCCGAGTTCACACAGCTAATGAAAGGTAATTCCAAATTTGACACTCTAGTGGTCTGGTATCAGGTCACACATGATCAGCATTGACCAGTGCTCCCTCCTCTCTTGCTTCCCCCCAATCTATTCCTATCCTCTTGTTCCTTCTGTTCAATATTTAAACATGCTCGAGTATTTCTATCTTAAAACTACCCCTCCTCAGTTTCGATTTCTCTTCAAACCTCCACTCTAGCTTCTTCCACTCCTTTATTAGCAAGATCCTAGAAAAATAAGATCATCTACGCTTTCTGCCTCCACTCTCTCAACTCCAGTTCATTCGCTGGGCCTCTACAGTCTGGCTTATTCTTCATCACTCTGGTAAAATTGTCATCAACCACGCGCTTTAAAATAAGTAGCTTCCTGTCAAGCCCATGCTGCTCAACTTCTCTGCAGTAGTCGGTCCTCCTCTCATTCTATAATGTCCTCCTTTGACTCATGATACCATTCTCTGTGGCTTTTCTCTTAGTTCTTTAGTCCACTACTTCACAGCCTTATTTGTTGTGCTGTCTTTTTTTGCTCAATCCTGGCCTTCTTGCTCTGCTCTTCCATTATCTCTCCCCCCCACATACACCCCAATAAGGCATTTAAAGGGTTGATCACGACCCTGAAGGTTGTTAACCATTTCACTGAGTAGTATATATATATACTCCAAACATATTTATAGAAGCTGAAGTGACCAGACACAAATTACTATACAAAGTATTATGGTACATTAAGTGTTTGAGGAAGCACAGGATAGAAGATTCAATTATCAGGGTAGTTCATTAAGGTAGATTTCTCAAAGAGAGCTAAAGAAAACAATTAAGCAAGATGCTTTAGTAATCAGTCCTTTTTGTTTAATGACCCTTAAGTTATTTTAATTTAGTCATCCATGAAATCATGAAAATAATGTCTGTCTGGCTAAGTTCAAGTTCATAGTCTTTACCATCACTTTGTATATAATCCACATCATGACTAATTGAACAATGTTTACTCAGCTTTCATCAAATGCTGAGATAAATAGATTTAAAGATAGCTAAATATTCTTTTCATGAATGACATATTAATGTGCTCAAAGCCACTCTATGGATTCCATATGCTTCTTTTTCTTCCCAGGCTCCACAGCAGTGTCATAACCTTCCAAAGTTGCTATCACACAGAGTTGGTTCAAATCCCCATGTGACCTTTTATTAGCAATTCAGCCTCTGTTTATTACTTGAACTGAGTCTTCATTTCTACATATACTCATATATGATGGGAACAGTTATACATACATAACAATTAGGATATTGTTGTAGAACCAATGAGATAATATGTGTGAAACAGCTTGACCCAAAGATGGCGCTTACTAAAGGTTGATCCTCTCCCTTTCTTCTATCTCCAAAGCAAATTGGGAATTTGAGAGGGTTATATTTTACTCATACATTTATATGAAAAATAGAGGGAATAAAGCATTAGTTTTGAAAAGGAATTTTTAAATAAAGTTGTTTCCAGTTTGTCGGCATTATGAATGTGCAGCAATATGCCTTGCACCTCTCCTCTAGCATATTGTGTTTGACATCCCCAAGAAAACTTAAATACATATATCTTCTATTGAAGTCATTGTGTGCTATCTCTGTAAGAGTTATGATAGAAATAATTACAAAGATATTGCCAATCTATCACTATGATGGCTCTGCACACTTTCCTGCTGCTTATTCTCTCTTTCTGTTCTATTTAAAGAAATATTACATGGTTCTTTTTACTATAGAGAAGATAGTAAAAATTAGAAATTCAGATAGAAAAGTGTGCAAGGAAAATTATGGTACATGAATTCAATGGCCATTAAAATTAGGAAAAAATATAACTGTTGTGAGATTCCATATAAAATATGGGAACAAACTTTGCAGAGAAAATAGTTAAGCTACCAGGATCTCCCTAAAACCCAGTAAGAATAAGAGGCTTTAATGGAGAGGGCTTAAAATCAGTAACCACCGGAAAGCTCTAAGGTAGGCCAAGGTTAATTTAACCACAAAATGTGGTGCTTCTTAAAAAAAAAAAAAAAAAAAAAGATGTATTTTCTTTTTTTGTCCACTGAAAATGGCCATATAGGATACAGTGCAGAAATAGAGATGTACATTTTTCTAGAAGAGAAAGAAATGGATTTGAAGGAAATCAATATTGCCTGAAGAGCAGAAGAAACATGTAACTTATAAAGCCAAGTCCATCTGGGATTCATTCCAAAGGTGAGAGAAGTGGCAAATGTTAGAAAAATGTGCATCAGTTATATTTCATGTCTCCCTACAAATTGGGGTGGGACTTTCAAGCCACAGAAAATAAATGTAGCTCTATAAAGAAAAGGACCTTTAAAAACTGTAATGAAGGTCCTGTTACTTTTTTTTTTTTTCAGAGAGCAGCAGTCTTATAGAATGCGCTAGAAGTTTTTTCTCTGACCCATTTTATCTTGCAGTTTTCAGTTCTCCGATCTAAATGGTATGTCTCCTTCAGCAAGTTCTAAATTTTTAAAGTTAAGATTGCTTTGCATTTAAGATGCCTTGGCACGGGCTATAATGAGAATTTTAAATCTGAGCAAAATTTCTTGAAGTTCTAAATGAAGCCATCAAAGAGAACATTCACCAGATGGAACCAGTGATTGATCTAAAGCCTGGAGTCTTGTTTTAATCTCTTGTTTCCCAGCAAAGAGAAATTTTGTAGAATTTTCTCTCTTCTTAAAGACCTAAACTGAAATAGATAGTTAAAATACAGGCACTGCACCTTACATATATTTACAGAATGGAAATATAGCCAGATATCAATAGAGGCAGGGAACTGTAAAGAGAATGGGGAATCCCCCTCAGTAGGTGCTCCTATTCTGTTACTACTCCTAGGTTCATTTTTCACCGCTGGATAGAAGGTCGTCCCCAACAGATTACATCAAATAATAATTCCCCAGATAACAGCCTATGTCTGAGCCTAAATTTGTTCACCAAGATCTATGATTTCCTCTGAGATGCTGCTAGGTGATACTTCTCAGCTCCCTTCCACCTTTGCAGGGCTTCTCCCCACTCCGCCTTTCTCTATACACCAGCTGAGTAGAGAAGATGCTGAGAATGGAGAAGAGGGCAGGGGTACAGCTAGAAAGAGTCTGGGTGTCTGGTCTGCCTCATGGACACCAGGCTTTTGCATAAATGATAAATTTTCATTGCATTAAGCCACTACAATGTTGGATTTGTTTATTATTGAGGCTAGCCTAACCATATCCTTCCATATCTCACTGAGGATCTTGTACATGCAGAGCCAATTCAATAATGAGGAAATTGTGGGATACAGACAGTAGTTGTGTGAGATAATTTCACAAGTAAAATCTCTGTTTGACATGGGTTTAAACTTTCTCAGTGTTTTTAGTGAAAACACTGAGCAACTGCATCATGAGGGTCTGTGATGGTTAATTTTCTGTGTCATCTTGGCTAGGCTGTGGTACCCAGCTATTTGGCCAAACATCCCTAGATGTTGCTGTGGAAGCATTTTTTAGATGTGATTAATATCTAAATCAGTAGGTTTTGAGTAAAGCAGATTACCCTCTATAATGTGGCTTAAAATGTTGAAATGTTAAAATGTTGAAAGCCTTAAGCAAACAAATGAACTATCTTGAAGAAGAGAGAATTCTGTCAGCAGCTGCCTTTGGACTTGAGCTGCAGCATCAACTCTTCTCTGGGTCTCCAGCCTGCCAGCAAACCCTTCAGATTTTGAATTTGTCAGCCTCCACAATCTCAATCTTGTGAACCAATTTCTATTCTTTAAAATAAATTTCTCTCTCTCCTCTCTCTCTCTCTCTCTCTCCATCATGTTTGTGTGTGTGTGTTTCCTATTGGTTCTGTTTTTGTAGAGAACCCTAACAACTACTATGTCTATTTTAAAATAAAGAGGCAGGCCATAAGGAAGATCTAGTGTGAAAAACTATAACCATTACCAATTATCCAAAGTCAATTAAAATGGCACCCAAGGTTAATTTTGGATTTATATACTCGCTACGGAAATATATTGGGATGTTCTTCATGAGTCCTGCTACTGTTTTTTTGTATCCTAAGTATCCTCCTAAGTATCCTTTTTGTATTCTTCGTGAGTCCTACTACTGTTTTGGCATCTTTTCAATTACAATTATAAAACAACAATGAGTAAAATAATAATAAAAAATTAAAGACTGCCCCAGGAGGTTCAATTTGAAAAAACTTATGCACATGAGCTAAGAGCAATTAACCTATTTAAAAACTATTTGTTGGATATCTTCCCATATTGGGCCTGTGTTAGACATGAAGAACATAATACTGATGGAAGCATGGTTCCAAATCATATTTTCCAAACAATGCCACTTAACGCACATGCTTTTTTCTTGGCAGCTGGTCCATATGGGGATCCAAATCCATAACCTTGGTGTTATAATACTGTGCCCTAACCAACAGAGCCAACTAGCCAGCCTCCCAACATGCTTTTCTTTCTAAGTGACTTTGATATTCCTCCTATTGGAAGGTGGATTTTATGTCTCCTTCCCTTAGCCTGGTGGGCTTTTGCTTCAACAAATACAGTACATCAGAAGTGATACAATGTGATTGTCAAGACAAGGCCATAACAATGCCACATTCTTCCATCTTAGTGTCTTGAGATGTTTGCCGTGGGGGAAGTCAGATGCCATGGAAGCAGTCCAATAAGCCCAAACAGGTCAACATGGGGAGACCACATAGAGAAATTCTAAGAATATGTGGAAAGAAAAAAAGTGGCGAGGAGAGAGAAAGAAAGAGGAAGAAAAGTAGATCCAATCAGCTCCCAACTGCTCCAAGCTCCCTATGTTTCAGGTTCATCCCCTGTCTGACTAAACCACACAAGAGAATGTTGTAGACTGAATTGTGCCATCATCCCCTCATTCATATGCTAAAGCCCCAGCCCCCAAAGTGATTATACTTGGAGATAGGGCACTTAAGATTAAGGTTAAATGAGATCATAAGAGTGGGGCCCTAAGCCAACAGGACTGATGTCCATATAAGAAGAGACACCAAAGATCTCTCTCTCCACACATACACAGAAGAAAGGACATGTGAGGACACATTGAGAAGTTGGTGACTGCAAGCCAGGAAGAGACACCTCACCAGAAACCAATCCTGTTGGCACCTTGATCTTGGACTTCTTGTTATGGCAGCCCAAGAAGACTAATACAAAGACTTTGAGCCAGAATCATACAGCCAAGCCCTCCCCGAATTTCTGACCCATAAAAACTATGCAAGGTAATAAAATGGTGACGCTCATTTTAGGTCACTAAGTTTTGGTGTAATTTGTTACATAGCAACAGATGATACTGCTCTTGGGATTCTCACATAACTAATTATGTATACAAATACTATATATCAAATTCTATGAGCTAAGATACAAGCAAAGGAAAGACAGAAGGTTTTCTTAACCTGAAATTACCGAACATTAAATAATGGACCATACCGGGTAGACTAGGATGATAGAAGCTTAGATGAGTTCAAAGTGAGAGAAGGAAGGAATCACTGAAGAATCACTTGGGTGATGCTATGGACTGAACTGTGTCCATGCAAAATTTTTATGCCAAAACTCTATCCCCCCATGTAACTGTATCAGAAATAGGGCCTTTAAAGTGGTAAGGTTAAATGAGGTCATAAGGGTGAAGCCCTGATCCAATGAAACCAGTGTCTTATAAGAGGAGAAAAAGGCACCAGAGCTCTCTCTCCACCATGTGAACACACTGAGAAGGCAACCCTCTACGAGCCAGGAGGAGCAACCTCACCAGAACCCGACCATGTTGGCACTTTGATCTTGGACTTCCAGCCTCCTGAACTATGAAGAAATAAATTTTTGTTGTTAAGCCACCCCATCTGTGGTATTTTGTTATGGCAGCTCGAGTTAATACAGGTGATTTCACATTTCTTTTCAGGGCTTAATTAGATTGGGCACCAAATCCTTAGTAGATGTGGAGAAAAATAAAAATACGTGTATAATTTCTTTGATCCACACAATAGTCTGTGTGCAACCTCAAGGCAGAAATTACATTCACCAAAGCATCCCCAACACCTAGAGCCATCCTGTATCTGAGCCATAGTAATTGCTAAAAGAAGGGGGAGAGGAAGGGGCAAGGGGAAGAAAACTGAAATCTTTCAGAGATATAGAACCTAATACCATCTAGTAGAATCTCTAAGATAACGCAACAAAAGGCGACTTTCAGAAGGAAAAAGTGGAACAGATTGAGTAATAGAATGGGACCTGCCATAATGGAGAAAGCCTCTGTGAATCATTGAGTTAACCAGTGTCAACATTATGCAAAAGGCTAGTTTCATTTGTACCTATGCTTTAAGCCACTCATTCTCAAAACTCTCTTCCTACTCATTATTACCTAATAATTAATTAGTGCTGGTAGAACTATTTGCCGTGACCAGTCTGGGGTGCATGACCTCCCTCTAGTTTCCACCTCACTCTCCAACTTCCAACAGCTCTTTCTCTGTTGGCTTCAGTGTTTCTCCACAGGCTTCCCTGAACTCACTGGTCAATTCTTAAATGTTAATTCACATATATTTTTGGACACTTTTAAATGGAAAGAGTGTAAATAAATGCACTTCACTCAAGTCTTTTTAAAAGTTCAAAACTTTATAAAGGCCAACTACATACAAAATAATCACTAGAATGAGAAAGGGCATTAATTGTAGACTTAAGAATTTAAAAGGGAGTGTAAAGCAGGAAATAAAAGATAAGCAGAAATAGAAATTCAAGTCCAAGATCCCACAGTGTACCATTTTTCTTTATGTTTTTGGTTGTAAGAACTCATTTAAGAAATGGATTCTTTAGTGAACTTACTCTAGACTCAATTTTCACCTTGACTTTTTAATAAAGTCCAATGTTAAGGTAAGAGGACTGACCAAACCAATTCTTAATGCCACTGGCTTCTGTTCCTTTGATTCTACAACTCCAGGGCAGATTTGGACTTGCCAGTTTGAGTGTATACAGGGTTTCATGGATGGGGGGAAGGAGGAATTGAACTGGAAGTTCAGCTTCCTGTAGCCTAAATATTACTTTGTAGTGGTTTTCCATTTAATCTTAAATGTAACTTGAGCAGTCATACTCCACGGTTTCTCCAAAAGGGAGCTGCTGTTTAATGAGATGGAACTAGGTTTTCAAATTTACTTTTCATATAGACACATATTTTCTACTGGATTTCTTATTGGATCTCTGCAGCAGCGGAAACTACTGGAAAGTGGATTATACTCATATGAGAGGTGCATACTTATTTCTGAATGCAACTCAATTCCAAATGTGTAATAAGAATTGAGTCCTGCATTGCACAACAAACTAGTACATTACTGTTCTCTAACTACAGGCCACATAACAACTCTGTGGTACAGACAAACCCTGAGACAAAATAGGATTGAATCACAGATGACAAGCTGTGAAGATATTACTTTCTAGCTAGAAAGCAACATCCCTGTGTTTTCGGTTAAGATAGGTGACATCTATCTTTTATGACTGTTTGCAGACATGGGAGGCAGAACCATTCTGACTACAACTCATCCTCAAAACCAACTTCAAATATAACTGGATAAAACAAGTCATAAATATTTACTGATTGGTCTGAATGACAGTACTAAAAGGTGGGATACTGGCTCATAAGGTAAAGAACTTTTCTTGCATCACTGTACTAGATGTATCTCTAATTTTAAATTTTCAGAAAGCACACACTGAAATCAATGCCATTGCTTAGCAAACGTGTGTTGCATCATCTAATGCATATGTAGCATTTAGTATTTTCTAATGCTTATAGAGTACAAAACAATCTATAGTACATAATCTGATAAACGGAATGCTGATCATTTCAAAGTTCAGTCTCTGTCAGAAATATTTTAACATGCAGCCTCCTCAGTGCTGCTTCTGGTTTATAATCATTTTTATTCTTGAGAATGTCTGAAAACAGAATTGTCATAAATTTTTGTTTACATCTCTAATGCAGCTAGATTTTAGCTTCTGGAAGGAAATAGTTTCTGGGCTACAGTGACTCCACATGGGTTTAGACTTTTCTGTAGCACTGATATGCTAATTTGATAGCGATTCCTTGCAAGTTTGGGGCCCCAGACTTCATGTTTACCCTGGCTTCAACTGGATCTCAGCTTTTGGGCATCCTGGTATTTTTCCGCAATTCACATGGCAATGCTGCTCACTCATACCACATCTTCACTCCTCACCCTCTGGCCCCTGACAATCTGTGAATAATGAGTGAGTCTTCGCTGGGTGATTGCTTTGTGAAGAGAAATGAATAATTTACCTGATAATCATGGCCATCTATCAGACTATGCATTTTTCCCTAATAAGTGATTTTGCTATGCTTTGCTAAACTTATGCTGAATTTTTCATGAGGTGGATGAGTGCATTCAGGCATCTGTTTATAATGTCAACTAACATTTTTTAATGAAATGAAACCTTGGAAAATGAAAACAGGAAAACTGGGTGTTTAAAAAGATATATTACCCTTCAGAACGGGGGCTCTCTGTGCCTGAATTATAAAAAGGTCTCCAGAGGTTTCAGAGTGGTTCACTGCTTTCAAATCTCTTGTTCAAAGGATCACATGCTGCTCAGCCTATTGTGTATCATTTGCACACTTCTTGGAAGATCAATTTCTACTTAATACTTTGAAAAATGGGAATTGAGTACTTATATTCAAGTATTCTCCATAAGTAACATCTGAAGATCTGAGCACTAAAATCTCCTATTTAAAAACCAAGCTTTAAACTTTAAGAAGAAAGCTAACATGTCTGTTTGAGAATATTAAAGGCATAGAAGAATATTTTATTCACTAAGTGATTACTACTGAGGAAATGGAAGATTAAATATTAAATGGGAAAATACACAATCTAGAACAGTGAATTTTAAAAGAAATTATCTTATAAAATAATTCCTGCAAGTTACTATTTCTAAGGAAGTTTTAATAGTGAAAAAAAATCTGCATAACAATTTGCAGTTTCAAAAGTACTTTAAAATGATTATCATGTTTAATATATTTTTAAATAAACTTAAATTCAGTATTTTAAATTATCAAAAAGATCTTAACCTAAAAATACCTGTAAACTCTTAGAAGCTTAGTAGGAACAAAAGGGAGATAAATGGATTTAGTTTAATTTACATATTAATAAAAATTATATTTGGTATTTTGTTTTTGATGTATAATAATCATTTGGCTTCTTTCATTTAAAGAAATATAGAATCCAATGGAGCTCAAGTAATCACATTGCAATTGAGTTTTTGTCTAAAGTGTGATCATATAAGAAGAAAGATCATGTCATTTAAATTTGTGTGTCTTACCTAACTATGCCTAACACAGTGTCTGGCATATATTAAGCACTCAAGTAACTGTTGTATAAACATTTGACAATTGCAAATTAATAGAAATACACAATTTTTCCATTACCAATGCAACATTGAAAATGATAACAAGAATAATGTGATGGCAAGGCTTAGTTCAAATGATTTGGATTTAAGTAAAAGGTGGGTCAATTTTAGTACAATTAATAACAATGCTGGTCACAATTTAAAAACAGACCCTTGCTTTTAGCAAAACTTTTGGAGTTTAGCTTAGAAAATAACATATGAAATTTGTGTAGTGTTTTATAATTAGTAACCAATTTCATGTTATCTTATTTGCTCTTCCTTTCTGGGATTTGAAAATTAAGGATTTTATTTATTCTATTTAATTGAATGACAGTATAGATACAGGAAAGTGCACAAGGCACTTAGATCTTAAGAATAAAGCATAATTTTTCTTTTACATAAATTTCAGCCTGAGTAAAAATCAAGCTATAAAACATTTTTGGAATCTTCTAAGCTTTCCACTATCCTTCATCTATTATCATTGATTAGTTTCACCTGTTCTTCAACTTCATACATATAGAATCATAGAATAAATATGTTTTTGTGCCTGACTACGTTCTGTCAATATGACATCTATCAGTCTCGTGCATGTTGTTGCATGTACCACAGTTGGTTATTTTTTATTGCTGCATAGTGTCCATTAAACAAATAAACATTTATTTATCCATTCACCCATTGATGAGCATCTTGTTTGAAGTTTTGTGCCATTGTGAATAAAAACTGCTGCGAACATTTTGTACATATATTTTTGTTGACATGTGCGTTCGTTTGTCTTTTGTATGTAACTAGGAGTAAAAGTGCTTGACCATAAGTTACACATATGTTTAGTAGAAGATGCTGAACAACTTTCCAAAGTGATTATACAATTTTATACTCCCACTAGCAATGTATGTTCCGTTTACTCCATATGCTCGTCAGCACTGCATATTGTCTTTTTTATTTTAACCATCTGATGGATATGCCATAGTATTTCATTGCACATAATCCCTATTTTAAAAATAAAAGGACTAAATTCAGAGCAATTATATATCATGCCTATAATTGCATACACCGTACATGCTAGGACCTCTTTCTTGGTTTCTGATTCTATATTCATTGCTTTGCTTTTTTATTATGCACTGCCAATGCTTTTCCTTTCTTCCCTCCTTTCCTTCTGTCTTTTCTTGTCTTTGTAATTTCATTATGGAAAATTTCAAATATGCTGAAAAGTAGAGAGAAATGTTTAAGAAATGTCCATATGCCCATAATTTAGATTTAACAATTAACACTGTGCTATGTTTAATTTCTGTACTTTTTTCTAAAAATTTAAAAGTATATTATCAATAAATTCTGAATATTATCTAATGCTTAGTTCTTAATCAAATATCTCCAGTTATTATGATGCCCTTTAAAGCTGTTTTGTTCACAGTAGAATTTAATCGAAGATTTACACATTTAGTTTGCTAACTATGATACTTTTAAAAATTTAAATAAAACTTGTATTATTTTATTATCATCATCCTCATTTTTATGACTATGTGGCAAAGTATAATAGTAAACCTATATAAATATTTTTCTCTTCATAATTCCTTTTTATAGACAAAGTATTATAAAACATGACATAGCTAAACATTCTGTCAAACATTTACCTAACATTTATTAAAACTCTGATGTATTTAGACATTGGCTACAGTACAAGACAGTAAACACCAGACCAAGGTATTAAATACTTTACCTTTAAAAAACAACAAAACAAAACAAACAAACAAAAAACAGAGATGCTCAGGTAAAAGAATATGAAAGATTCAAGTGATATCAAGCAAAAGAATTAGTAAATTAAAGAACTGATCTTGGTCTTTGTTCTCTAAAAGGATTACTATTAACTATCACAGTTTTTTTCTCACATATAATTTCCATTCTCAGTAGGAATTGATTAACCTTTTATCGCTACTATTATTACCAGTGGGGAGAACACCAGAAGAAAGGAGTCTGCATTCATTCTGAATAGAAAATCAAATGAACCATATACACCATTCTCTGTGCAAAATTGCATTAGATTTTTCTCTTTGCTCCAATTAAAATTTGAGTTTGTTTAAATATTCATGGCATATCTAGAGCAAACATGTACAATAAAAGTTTACTGTATTTTTTGGTATCTAGTTCCAATTAAAGCTTGGGACATTGAGTGTGCTGGAAAGAATGGCCCAGATACTCATAAAATATCACAGGGCTGACCGGTTGGCTTGAAGATGCTCCCATTTTTACACTCACTAATCCTAAAACTATTGACTACTGTTGACTATTGACTAGTTCATATTACTGCTGAATTACTTTAGGGTTATTTCTATATGCACGATCCTCACCTTGAAAAGAAAAAGGAAAAATCAAAGATTGCTACCTGCTAGATAGATTTCTTCTAAACAGAAGAGAAAAAAGAAGATGGTTTCTTCTTAAGAAGGAATGCTCATAGCCCCTTTGAACTTCCCTGATTACATATCTGCCAGACATCTCTATCAAGTATTGCCAGTATCAGTTTCCTCATCATTCGCTCTTTTTTATAGCCTGTACCAGGAGCAAAACAGAAACCATCGTTGCTAAACAAAGTAAGTGAGTGGTCAGTGGAGGATCAGGAAAAAGGCCTTGACTCTCACACAGCATTTCAGTATTTGATATGAATACGGGGAATGCCAGTCAGATCTATGCTGCAAACTATTCTAAGAGCTGGAGACAAGACAAGAAAGCAATTCTTTTGCTTATAAGCATCATCAATTCTACCCTGATGTTCAATATGTTGGTGAGAATATTTTTCAAGGGATGGTGGTGGAGGGGGTGTCAGGATACCACCTTTATTGAACTTATTTACTGGAGTGAAATTAACGTCTGTTCAAAACCAAATGTTGGCCGGCCACTTAGCTCCGTTAGTTGGAGCATAATGCTGGTAACACCAAGGTCCTGAGTTCAATCCCTGTACCCACCAGCTGCCAAAGAAAAAGACAAAACCAAATGTTTATTACTAAGACTTCTCTAAACCCCAACAGTTTTTTTAAACAATCAATTCTAATAAAACCTACTTTAGAATCATTATTTTCTTTTAAGCCACACACACTTAAGTATGTTTGACTCAAATGCATAAATTTGGTTGGGTGAAAAGTTTCCAACTTGCTCAAATCGAATTTTTTTAAAAAATTGAAAAGGTAAAAAACATAGTCCCCTAAACTCAACACAGAACAGTTGTTAGAATATTTAGAATCCTGAATAGATTATTTAGCTTACTTAAGAAACAAAGAATCCGGTCAACTTCTGACACTCTTCTACTGTCCTTTCTTCCCAGTTAGTTTTTAGGATATGTGCAATTATGTATCTCCAGCAGTAGCTGTCACCCATGTAAGAGTCTAATGCTCCATGAACAGCAGGGTGCAAGTGACGATGGGTAACACCTTCCATTTTTTGACGTGTTTCCCTCTGGTCCAAGGCCCTCACTGCGGAGGGACTCCAGGACCCTGCACAGAACCCGACAGCAGTTGCTCCCACACTCCTGTGACTGGGCGTCCCGGATTTTCTCGGCCTTGAGCGCTGCCTTGCAAGGACTGCAAGGCGGGTCTGTCTGGGAAACTGGCATTGACTGGGCTTTCAAACCAGCGAGGGAGAGCAACCCAGGGAGACGCCACTCCTCCTCCACTACTCGGCCATTCACAGGCACCGCCTCCTGCCTTCCCGCTCCCTTCCTACCAGAACTGAGTTTTGTTGGGAGAAAGTACAAACTCTCAAGACATTAAGAGTAACCGAGCTACAGGTTTGAGGTACTTACACAGATCTATTTTTTCCTTTCCCTAGAGTGAGGATATTTTTACCTATGAAATTACTGCTATGTTTCCCTTAAATTATGGAATTTTTGCCAAACATAAGTACAATAAAATTATTTAATTCATGGTGGTTGCTTATGAGAAGTTTTGGAACTGAGAAGCTCTACTTAAAGTGACATGACAGTTCAACAACAACAGTAATGAAGAGAAAGCAAAGTCGGCACAGAATCTAAGAAAAAAGCTAACTGGTCAAAACAAGAAACTTTGAAGATGTTGTCGTTAAAGTTTAATAAAAATCTCTCTGAATAAAGTTAAAGGCAATAAGAAAAAAAAAAATCCTAAGTCAGGGACTGTCTGTAGTGTCATAAAGTTAGAAGAGCCTGGATTTAAACAATCAGACTGATTCTAAAGCTCATATGCTTTCTCCCGTTCTTTCCTTTTCTAGCAGCCTTTCTAATAACATTTTTTAAAGTGTGCTAAGGCTTTCATATCAACTATCAGATCAGCAAATAATTGATGATTTTCAGGCATTTTTAGAATGATCTACTTTTCAGTGTACTATATATTCTAAAGGACCTTTTCTGTTTTCTTAACTCTAGCCAAACCATGATATATTTCCGCTCCTGTAAAATATTACGGTTACATTATGTGAAAATAACTCAATAGAAATAGCTAACATAACTTTGTTTTTCATCTATTTCTGCATTTTCTTTAGCCGCTTTGTTAGTTAAATAGTAAGTCCTTGTCGTGAGGGTAATAATAGCTAATTAAAAGACACCAGCTGACATACATGAAGTTTATAAGAACTTATCTGTGCAGGCAGCTTGACTTTACAAAGGAGGAGACATAGCAGTACACAACCACTTAAAAGTACAGACTTCCTAGACTCCAGATCCCTCATAGAGACTTGAAGCTTCCTGTGGCACAGTCTGATTCAGGCAAAACTCAGCAAGTTCTTCGCAACACTCAAATCCCTTGTTTTCAGGTGGTATTTAGATTCTTTTGGCCTCTCTTGATTACTCTGAGAACTCTGGCTAAGTATCTGTCTGTCAACCTGCCCATTCCTGAATGTTTCCAGAGTCTACATGAATGGATTGTCAATTTCCCAGGTGCCTCATTCCTGCCTGTAAATTTTAAAATAAACAGTATGATAATTATATGTAATTACATATTCTTAAAATTCCAAAGCATTAGATGTTTAAAATAGGCTCTCTGGTTTGTGACCTGGCTTTTGTTTCTTTTTTGCTTCTAACCTAGTAAACCTAAGAATCACTTTTTAGATATTTTAAGTTCACAATTAATTATTTATTTATTGTGTTTGGGGAGGAGGGAATAGAAGGCTTTAGTATCTGCCAGAATAAAAACATAAGCAGTAGATACTGGCTCCTTTCCCAAAGTCAACAGTAGAGAAACCATAGGAAAACAAGGTACCCAGAAAGAGGAAAAAAGAAAAAAGTCCAAGAAAAATCCCTGGGAAGATAGAAAGTGGATTAAACTACTAAGTGTGAGAGTAACCCAAAGCAGAGTTTGGCTTGTAGCAATGAGAAAATAGATCAGAGAAATGTCTTTTAAGCTTTACTCTTGCCTCTCCTTGCTATTAGTTTGGAATCATGCTTCTATACTCACCACATCACTTAGGGAGAATGATCATATGTTGGGAAAGGTGCCCATGAGAATAATACAAAGGTTGTGCAAACATTCTACTTGGGTGAGGTGTTGATTAAAACAACCACTATAATTTACTGTCTGGGCAGTCACTTTTCTCCCCCTCCGTCTGCAAACTCCTGGGCACTTAGATAACAAAATTTCATTAGAATAAATGACATCGGGAGCAACTGAAATGACATTCAATGTTGTTTATTCTAATGAAAATCCTTCTCCTAAAGAGATGCTTAGTGGAGAGATTAATGGCAAAGATTATTCATTGTTTTGGGGAACTAGTGCCTTCTATCCTAAGGGTTCTCACCTCCCTTGTTCTGGATCTTACTAGCAGTAAAACACATTAGGGCGTGGCCCTTGCTTATCCGCAGTACACTTTACCACATACAGAAACCAATATCTCTAGTTATACATGAGTCCACAGGCCAAAATTGTACTGAGTACAATTATCTCAAATATTACAGTCTGAATGACATACACCATCTCAAAGTAGAAGTACTAGGAGAGATGAATGAAGTGTCTTAAATCAGCTTCCTCAGATGCAGAACCTGAGATAAAGATTTTTTGTGCAAGTGATTCCCAGAAGAAACTGGAGAGAGAGTGGAGGAAGTGACAGGTATCAGGTATGAGAAATACCCTAACCCATCCAATGCCAAAGGATGGACATGGAGACATGAGGTACGGTGAAGTGAGAATTTAATTACTGCCTTGCAAGATTCGGGTGTCTGAAGCGCAGGCACACAGAAAAGGGCTATAACAAGCAATTTATTTCTTAGTACACAAGTCCCTCCCTCCTCCTCCTCATTGGCTGTGAGTACTACAGTACGCACAATCTTCCCAGACAGTGCCTAAAATGTATTACCCCCTTGCAAGGAGTGCCTTTGTCTGGGGGCTCAGGACAAGCCTGCAAAAAAGGCCCTCTTAAGCCCTGTGAAGGGAGAAACACCAGAGAATGAAGAAAACAATGCATGCTAGTAACTAATTACCATCTCAAGGAGAGCTTTATCTGTTCAGAGACCCTCCAGGAAAATGAAGAAAATAAAAGGGACTAGGAACTAATCATAATCTCAATAAAACACCCTCAGATAAGTCATTTCTGAAAATGAATCACTTAGATTATTTTCTTACATCAGGCAAAGTACTGCAGATTGTAGCTTCAATCTGTTGCTTTAAGGGAGCTCTAAAGTTAAACCTCAGAGTTCTGATTCAAGGTAAGATAGCAGAAGCTTGCTTTCACATTGTTTATTAGGAGGAAAAGAGATGGAGGAGACAGTTTTCAGATTCTTCTGGCTCTTGATAGGTAATAAACACCAGTATCCAATAGCAGTCTTCTGGAAAAGAGCTGCATGTGCTGGTTATTGGAAAAGAAGCCCCACTGATACTGGAAAATCCAAGGGGATCTGGGTGGGCCACTGACATTTTCTACTGAAATCCACCTCTTGTGCCATTCAGATACCTTTGCATCTCATATTAAATTTACCCCACTGTCATGGTTTCTTCAACATAATGATTGAATTAGTCAGCGTCCAAATCATAAAGATTTAAACAGGGGGAGGTAAAGAATTGTTCATTATAATAGGAGATGGGGTAACAATGGATTAGCAAAGTAAAAAGCAAAGAAAATTCAAAATAACATAGAAATGCTAAAAATGAGGATTTGACACTACCTCTAAGACTGAAATGAAACACCAAGGAAGAGTCCCCCAAAGCAAAGATCCAGACCTTTTTGGAGAGGGCACAGCCATGGCTGACTGAATGGCAGAAAAGACAATGGCATGCTCCACTGGCAGAATATGCTAGAAATTTGCCCTCTGGAAATTGTTGAAAAGTTGCCAAAGGTTCAGGGAAAAGCTGTTCATGGGGAAGTGTCTCATTCTATTATAAAATTGGCCAAGGAGCTGGGGACTGGAGAAGGCACATGTGCTGCAGGAGTCTGCGAAGAGAAGCTCACTGGGAAGCAAAATTTCCTTCTCCTCCAATATCTCTCTAGCCTCCTGTATTGGCAAAACTAAAATTATGCCAGCTGGCAAAGAAAGAGTATTTAAAAGGCCCAACCCAATCTTTAAATCAAGCAATGAAGGGTGAATATGAAGTTGAAAAGTGTTAAATTGAAAATGGCACAATTTTTAGAGGGGAAAAAACTCATAAGAGACAATAGACATTATCTGTTCCATCAAGGATTTAAAATGATAATAATAAAGAAAATGGACTCATATATTACTAATATAAAAAATTAAGAAATAACAAATTAGAAATGTTAGATATAAAAATTATAATAGTTGAAATAAAAAATGTAGTACATGGAATAAATAGTAGAATGGATAAAGCCAAAGAATAAATTAATGAGTTAGAATATCCATCTGAGGAACTCTCCCAGAATGAAGCACAGAACAATTAGAAAAAAATGAAGAAAAAAAGAAAGTAAAGGCACACATTATTATAGAAATAGATGTGGCATTAGAAAAGGTACAGTAAAAATATGGTATAAAGCATAAAATATGGTCTATCTGTATAGCGTGCTTACCATGAATGGAGCTAGGAGATCTGGAAGTTGCTCTGGGTGAGTCAGTGAGTGGTGAGTGAAAACGAAGGCCTAGGACTTCCTGTGCACTACTGCACACGTAGGCTACACTAAATTTATTTTTAAATTAAAGTAATTGTGCTACAACATTATGATGGTTGTGACATCACTAGGCAACAGGAACTTTTCAGCTTGATTATAATCTTATGAAACCACCGTCATATATGCAGCCCATTGTTGACCAAAATGTTGTTATATAGTGCATGACTGTACTTTGAACAACTCTATGCCCACAAATTTGACAACTTAGATGAAATAAACCAATTTCCTAAAAAACATGAACTACCAAACTCACAAAGCAGAAATAGATAACTTGAATACCTCTATGTCTAGTAAGGAAACTGAATTAATAATAACCTAAGTACTGCAGCAAACTAATTTCACTGGTGAATTCTACCAAACATTTAAGAAAAAAAATAATACCAATTCTTCACAATCTTCTCCAAAAATTGAAGCAGAGGGAACACTCCCAAACTCATTCTATGAGGCCAGCATTACCAAAACCAGATGAAGACATTACGAGAAAGGAAAACTACAGACCAATTTCTCTCATGAACATAGGTGCAAAAACGCTCCACAAAATGTCAGCAAATGGAATCCAACAGTGTATACAAAGAATTATATACCATCACAAAATAAGATTTATTTCAGGCATGCAAAAAAGGTTTAACATTAGAAAACCAATCTATGTAATTCAGGCTAAATTAGAAAAATTATATGATCATAACAATTGACACAAAAAGCATTTGACAAAATCCAATACCCATTTATGATACATAATCTCGACAAATTATGATTAGAAGCAAACCTTCTCAACTTGATAAAGAACAACCACAAAAAACCTGGCACCAATACCATACTTAATAGTAAGATACTGAAAGCCTTCCTCCTAAGGTCCGCTATAAGGCAAGAATGCTGTCTCTCTAAACCCTACCGAGCTCAGTTAAGAAAAGAAAAGAAAGAGGCATACAAGTTGGGAGGAAAGAAATTAAACTTTATTCACAGATGACATGATTGTCTATGTAGAGATACAGGCAAGGGGCAGGATTTGGCTCGAGCCAGTTTGCCAATTCTTGTTTATATTAATTTATAATGTAGCCACTACATTATTCATTATATAGCAAAAAAAAAAAAAAGAAGAAGAAAAGAAAGAAAGAAAGATGTGACATGATTCAGCTAATATAAGTTGTAGTGGGAAAATATTAAAATAGAGAGGAATGAATATTAAAAACAAATAGAAATAAATATCACAGAATGAAAGAAAGATGAATGACTTAAAATGAAAAAGGCATAGAATGCTAAACAGGTGAGATAAGAAAAAGTTCACATCTAGATACTAATAGATCTGCAACATAACCAGCGCCATTTAGACAAGGCCAAGTACAAAATGGCGCTGCCCACCTCCCCTTTCCCCTCCCCCCTTCCCTTTAGGAGAATCCTCCTGACTTAAACAGAAACCCCTTTTGCTTCCTCAAGGACTCCTTTCTCCACCCCATCCATATTAGCATAATGATCCTCCTTGATGGTATCAGTCAGCTCTTGGTGCCAACATACCAATATAAGTGCTACCACCCCCACACCTGGTGCTGTCCCCCATTTCCAGGGCAGCCCTGGGCCCTGTGCCACTCTGAGCACAGCTCAGCAGATTTCTTCCTTTAATAAAGCTTGAACGGTACCCGGCATCTCGGCTCACTTTCTTTCAGATACATTATAATGAAGTGTAGTACTATAAAAAAAAAAAGGAAAAATTTTAAGACTCCAGAAAGAGCAGAACATTTTCAAAGGAAGAAGAATCAGATGAATAACACTCTTCCTAACAGCAACAATATAAGACAACAATGGAGTAATATTTTTAAATTATTAAAGGAATACAACTTGGAATTTAGAATTGTTTATCCTTCCACATCGACATTTCACTGTTAGGGCATAATTTTGAAAATATATTTCAGTACGTAAGCCTCTGAAATTATACTACATAAAAGCCCACACTGAGAACACTTTTGGAGAAAGTACTAAAGAAAAATATACGGGAGATGCTACGAGATGCATGAGAAGTAAGGGATCTGAGATACCTTGGTATTGTTATTTTTTAAAAAAGTATGACAAGTCCCCCCAAAAAGAAAAAAAATGTTTATAAGAGACATGAAAAAACGTCTATGTAGTATAAAATCATGAGCATTTAGGAGAGGATAGGAAGAACTAGAGATATTCAAAAAATTAAAGTTCTTGTTTTTTAGAGAAATATATAGATATTAATTTTTACATAGACAAGAAAGAAAAAAAAACAAAGTGTGAAAATTAAAATATAAATGTAAGACTAAAAGTGTTCAAATATATAACCGTTATCAATTTAAATGAATTAGAATTAAAGTTAAAAAGCACGTACTGCCAAACTATTTTTAAAAATCTGGCTACATGCTTTTTACAAATATGCAAAGATTGAAAGTTAAAGGATGGAAAAGGATATATCAGGAATAAACCAGCCAAATGGTGTTGTTCCACTGATTCCACACTAAATAACTTTAAATCAAAAAACTTCATTAGAGTTGTCAAAACACAAAATCACAACAAAGTTAAAGATCTTAATTGGCTTTTATTTGCAATTCTAGAATCATGCAACATCTCATTTTATAAAATAGAGCAAGTGTTTTGATGAGCCAATTGGAGGAGCTAGGTTTTACAGACAGAAAAGGACTGAGGAAAGCAGAAATAGTGAATAAAAAGTAGATTGTTTGTTTTAAAGTTACTTTCCTTGTAAAGGTTAAAGCAGAGGAAACTTCCTTATCATGCCATCTAAAACTGACTTGTTTTGGGATTTGGCTATTATCTCTCACACTACCGATTTCTCAAAAGGTCAAATAAACAACTTAGTTTCAGCTTTAGACATGGAACTTCCGTGTGAATGACTTCATTAACCAAATTTCTGTAAGCTATAGATAGTTTAAAAGAAAAAAAAGTCTTTTTTTAAGTCTAAAAACAAAAACATCAAAGAATCAGCAATGTTTAAAATAAAAAAGTCCCAAAAACCCATACTTCTTCATCAGTTCATTCAGTCTTATGCAATTAATTCTTCTTTTTGCTTGATCTTGGTTAGCAGTTTTACAAGCCAATCAGTTTCTTCATTAGAGTTCTGGAAATTCTTACCCAGTCCAATGGTATTATGTCAAAGTTCTTAGAAACCTGTACTTGCCAGAGTTCTTTTTATTCTTTCCATAAACTTCCTTGAAGGCACAACATTTTGGGATGATAGTTGCTTATAAAAGAGCTTTCAAATAAAGAACCAAAGTAAAGCAATTAACTGGACAACAAGACTTAAAATGGTTGAAGATCATGTGAGAGTTTATTATAACCAGCTACTGACAAGGAAATGTGCTTATTTCTGTGGCATACAACTTTGAGCATAATAACCAGATTTATTATTGAATATATCAGATTTATAGAAATTTCACACAATTTTTTGGAACACATTTAACAATACATTCATGCAGATATAACTTAAGGAGGGTTAAACATCATTCTTTATTTGGCAATGTTTTTCATATAATTTCATATATCAAATAAGACTAATTGATTTAATGTCTTTTTCAGACTTCCAGGGCTTCTTCTAATTTTTCCAAAGTCAGCTTGAGGTCAAAAAGACTTACTTTAGAATTTATTTGGGGAAGTTTGTCAAAACTGCCTAAAAGTTTAGAACAATTAAGTGGAATCACAGATCATTATGAAATAAAGCCAAAGAGACAAAAGATTGCAAAGGCAAATATAATAAAGTAATATAGTTGTAGAAAAATCTTAGCTTTTTTAACATTGAGAGGACACTTTTCTTAAGTAATCAAAAATCTAAAAAAAACAGCCCAAAGCATAAGAAATTGTCTTGATAAAACACAAAATCTTTGTCTCGTAAACTAGTTACTTAAAAGATAAAGAAAAATCTTCCCCTATTTCCTGTTAAGAACAGATCAATAATCCAAGGAAACCTTGTTGTTTTAACACAAGGGAACAAATTCTAATTTTGCATCAGTGTAATTTTATTGATGCACAATTTTTAGAAAAACTTACAATGTCTTTCTAATCTTAGCCAACTTGATCACACATCAAATTCCTTTCACAAGATTCACCTTTTATAAAACTTCTAGAACTTTCTTATACCCCTTCAGTTATTTATACTATACTTTTTTCTTTCTCTCCTTTTAGAATAACCAATCACTCTACTTTAGGACAAAAATTATCCTCTTATTCCCTTAACCAAAACATATCTTCCATACCTCATAGCTTTACTTAGCAAAAAGCATGTCTGTCTTTCCTCACATACAGTTATTTTAATTACCATATATCAATAAGAATGTTTTAATTCTTAGTAACCTTAATTTCTAGTGAAAACTTATGAATTAATCAATTTTGTACTGTTTTATGTAAGCATTTTGTAGTTGAGAATCATTTCATAATTTTTAGAAGTATGTTTCTTCATAACAAAATTTTTATGTTTATTGACAGCTAAATATACTTAGATTCTCTCTATCATATAAAAACAAGATGTCAAAGTATATATACTTTAATGTTCAGCAATTAATGTTTCAGTATGGTGATTTACTTATGGTAATTAAAATAAATAGCATTATTTGTGGGAGCAAAGAAAGGCATAAGTAGGAAACCTAGTTAAGATAAAATGGCGAAAGATGTAAGTCTTTGACTTCTTCACTGTAATGGTTTCTAATGACTTAGTCCTCCCTCTTTTCCTGTGCTTAGGGAGACACTCTTACAAACGAGGGCTGTTTTGTTGTTGTTGTTTTTAATAGATGTAATTTTTTAATTTAGAATTTAAAAAGTCAGCTTGATAGATCTTGGACGTGGCTGGCGCCATCTTGGACATGGTCGCATTACCTTGGAAGTGACTGACATCATCACAGATGTGACCAGTGCCATATTTAGTACAAAATGGCCACCAGTCTTTTACCCTACCTCATGGTTTCCTTAAACAAAGAAACGCTCTACCACCTGGTTTCCCAGACAATGAAACCCTTCCACTCCCACCTGGAGGTACCTCCCATCTTGACTATGTCACCCCTACCCACCACACCAGCACCAACTGTCGACCTGATCCCACACACCAGTATAACCTCCCCCTCCCCACCTTCATTTTTCATGCCCACCAACCCATATAAGCATATGTACTTCTTCTAGCCCCCTGCCCCACCATTTTGAGCGCAGTCCAGCAGGTTTTTCCCCCTTTAATAAAGCTTGAATGGTACCTGGTGTTTTGGCTCATTTTCTTTCATTTTGGTGCAGAAACCTGGGAAGGGTCTTGGCCAGACCTTCAGCCAATCCCTCTCTTGGGTTGATTGGCTCCTGGCCACCCTTCCTGAACCTGCCAGACCAGGTGCCCCCGGGACTCTCATTTTCGCCTCGCGCTTCATACCGACACATCCACCACCGGTCTCATCTGGGGTGAGTTAGAGGAGTCCTTCCCACCTACTCCTGTGGGTTTTCTTGATCCTCTGTCTACGACTGCAGTTTGGCTCAAAAGACCAGTCACCTAGCTGAGAAAACCCCTCTCCCGCCCCAGTTACAGGGGACGTCCTCATACCGGTGGCTGCCCTCCATCTGAAGGGGCAGAGCAACAACAGGGACTCCTCTTGTTGTTCCCGCCCTCTTTCTACTGGGTCTTCTCCTCTTTCTCATACTCAGCATGGGATCCTCTCAGACTAAACCCTCCTGATCTACTCCTCGGGGGTGCCTCTTGGCTAATCTACGACCTCTCGGCCCACAAGGAGATATAAAACCCAAATGGCTCCTTTTTTATTGCAATCAAGTCTGGCCTAGATATAAACTAGATAACAGATCCCAATGGCCAGAAAACGGCACCTTCGATCTGGCCACCCTAACAGATCTTGATAACTTCTGTCACAGAAGTGGCAAGGCAGGAGAGATTCCCTATGTTCAGGCTTTCTTCCATCTTCAGTCTCGCCCCTCCCTCTGTTGAACCTGTACTACGTCCCAAACCCTCCTTGCCCATGCCCGGCCTCCCCCATCAGATGCCAACCCTCCCTTTGATCCCTCAGACCACTCTGCACCCCAGCCTCCGCCATATGCCTCCGGCACCTCCCCAGCCCCTTCGCCTGCACCAACCCCTCCCCCTTCACCACCCCACACCTGCTCTCGGGATGCCTCCTCCACCCATCTGGCCACTCCTGACCTGCCGGCCCCCTTGTATCCCCTTCGCGAGGTTGCTGCTACAGAGGGCATTGTTCACATCCATAGTCCCTTTTCTCTTTCTGACCTTTCTCAGATTGAAAAGCATCTCGATCTTTCCAAATGGACCCAGATACTTATGTAAAGGAATTTAAACACCTCTCACAATCCTATGACCTCACCTGGCATGATATTTTCATGATCCTTACAACTACCCTTTCACCTGAGGTTCGAGAACAGGTCTGGGTTGTGGCCGGACAACACGCAGACAAATCACATGCACAAAACAATAGATTGCCCACAGGTGTAGAATCCATCCCCCATGTTGACCTCAATCGGAATTATCAGAGTGAACATGGGGACCATGTCCTCCGAGATCAAATGGTCACCCATATACATTCTTCTTTACAAAAACTTACCCACAAATTGGTTAACTATGATAAATTGAGAGAAATTACCCAACAATCCACTGAGAACCCCAGCAAGTTCCTAACCTGCCTCTCGGAGGCACTACAAAAATATACCCACATAGATCCCTCTTCCCCGGCTGGGACGGCTCTCCTCCCTTCTGATTTTATCACTCAGTCTGCCCCAGACATTCAGAAAAAACTAAAACAACTCGAAGATGGTCCAATTCCAGCCAGAGAGATCTCCTCAATCTGGCTTTCAAGGTTTTTAACAATAGAGAGGAGGAGGAACAGAAGGAGCAATACAAGAGAGATCAGGCCAATACCAGCTTCTGGCCAATGCCTTTTGCGGACCTTCTACCCAAAGGGCTCACATATCACAAACTCAAAATGTGCCACCAGCGGGCCGGCCCGGTGGCGCACTGGATGGTGCGCCGCTTGGGAAGCGCGGCAGCGCTCCCGTCCGAGGGTTCGGATCCCACATACAGACCGGCTCCCGCTCACTGGCTGAGCGAGGCGCGGGAGCAACACCGAGGCTTGCGATCCCGTTGCCGGTCCCCGGTCCGGTCCGGGGGCAACACTGAGGGTTGCGATCCATTGCCGGACACGGAAAAAAGACAAAAGACAAAAATAATAATAATAATAATAATAATAATGTTAAGGAAGAGAAGTCAGTTACATAAGAATAAAACTATAATGGTTCCATTTCTGCAAACTCAAAAAACAAACTAATTTATGGAAACAAAG